>NW_007578729.1:60792-179193 GCF_000690725.1 Stegastes partitus
TATGATACATTTAAACTATTTATAGGTTTTATACATATTCAGACAGCTTGAAACTCTCAGATTTTTGAGAAAATGCGTCGATACAACTCCAAATTATCGTGGTAAAACACATCATCAAATGTCAGCTGATGTGTCTTGCTGCTCACAAGACAGTGAAAGGCTATAAAGCCCTTTTTTTAAGTGCCAGTGGTCACAGTGCAAAGCATCATCAAAAAGGACCTGAACACTGAAAAAGCTATAAAGGTGTTGTAAGAAGCTTAAAGTGATCCCTGTGGCAGAAAGAATGGTAGCATGAGAGGTTAAAAAGAACCCAAGGATCACCACCACCACCACCACAGTGCAAATCTGGCACCAACATCTCACACAGACACTCCAAAAGCTCACTTAGCCTTAAAATAAAAGCTCGCCTGGTCAAAGAAGAAAGCTTTGCGTGAACATTTCTGTAGTTGTGTAGAGGCAGTGATGTGGCCTTCATCTGGTGAAAGCAAAAAGAAACATTCAACCTCAAGAACATCATTCACACAGTCAAACGTGGAGGTGGGAATGTGATGCAACATTAGCAAAGTAAGTGGCATAATGAGAAAAGAAGAGCGCGTTCAGATTGTGGAGGAAAACATCAGGCAGTCTGGAGAAAAACTGCTCCTTGAGGTGAAACATGCAGCCAATGTGGTGAAGAGAAAACAATGAGAAGATGTTGCCCAGCCAGAGTCCAGACCTGAATCCATCCAGAATCTGTGGAGGAACTGAAGAGCAGAGTGATGGAGAGGAAGCCTTCAAGTTCAGAAAGCTGGAGATGGACACAAGAGGAATAAAACACCAGTGGAGACATGCAGGAAGACTGTTAGTGAATATAAGAACTGTTGGACTGATGTAGTGGAAAAAAACAGCTTTGATATTGATTATTGATAATATGGACATGTAAACATATAAAAAAGAAGTAATAGATCAACTTTATCATTAGCATCTCTAACACAATGTCTGGCTGTCTTTGTCATTGTTTATGTCATTTCTAGGCAGAAGAACCCAAACAAAAAGTAATCGTAAATATATTTCTTTTTAAATTGTAGGGGCATGATTCATTTTTATTTTAAAATTCTTAATTTGCACTTTGACTTTGTTTTTCATTCAGCTATGATACTGCTGGAAACTCGACTGGGTCTTAGATTTTCCTCTATACGTTTTTTTTGGACAGAAAACAATCCAACCCCTTCACATTGTGTTCTGGTGGTGCTGCGAGGCGGAGGTGTGACCCAGATGCCCTTGCTGACTTTAACCAGGTGTCCTGCTTGGCCTTTAACATGACTTATCAGTGGCATGACCCCCGCTGAGTCGGGCCTCGTACCCTGCCATTTCCTCCCAAACACCGCCGGCACTGTATCATTTCCCTGTCACCAAATGACTGGCTAGCTGCTGTTGCGTGCTAATGAGAGGAAGAGAAGGCAGATGAAGAGAAGCTACAGGAAGACTGCTTCTTCATTTCCCCCCCGTGCAATACAATGCACAGAATCAATCCTCCATCCTCCATTTGTCTGTCTATAGCCACTTTGGCTGCAGGGAGAAATTAAGAGCAACACAGCAGTTATTAGCGTTGGAGAAAATCTTTTTGAGAGTGCACACATGCACAAAAACCCACCAGTGTGATTCAGTGGGTGTAATTTATACATCATTATGTCATTTTTTTTTTTAGTTTTAGCAAAAACAAAGTATAACAAATAAGCTGTTTTGAATAATAAATGCTGCTTAGTTTTTCTTTAGTAGCTTTATCTCCTATTGGTTTCATTAAAATCCCACTTCTTCTACAAGATCTCAACCTTGACTTTAGATTTCCCGCAATACTTTAATACATCCTTGACATGCAAGAGGCTTCAAAGCATATGAATCCTCACATCCACAATTCTCTCAATGTGTATTCATAATCACATTCAAACTTTAATCTGCGCACCCGTCTCGGTTTTTAATTAACCTCAGTTAAATCAGTTTAAAAAGATAACATTTTCGATAAGATGACTGTTTCTTTACACTCATTTAAAGTTAAAGGTTTTATTTGGTTCGTATTAAGTTAATCAGATGCTAACAGAGAATAGGGACAGATAAAGGATGGGTAATCTAATGTGTTGCTTTCTCATACAAAGCTATCGGTGTCTTTGAATAGGTTTTTCCAACAGGCTCGGCTGAATGAATTACACTAGTCTGTTAGTATTCTGCCTCAGCCGTACAAAAGGTCAATGTCAAATGCACCTCATTTAAAAGTCAATAGCAACCATGCACATCATCTCCTGGGAATTCTGTCCGGGAACCCTCCAGACAGCATTGTGTATCATTCAGTTAGCAGAGGGCAGCCAGAGAGCTTTTTTAATCTTGACCTTCCAATAAAATATGCTCCCTATCCAGAATTACATGGTCTAAAATGGAGACATAAGCTCCCAACAAATCATGGCCAGACTCAAGGGAAAGGTTCAACAGTGTCGGACACAGACACAACAGGTTCAACACCGACCAAACATGCATCTCTACAAAGTTTATGCATCTTAAACAAATTCCCACTCTCTAATAACAGAATTATAACAGAAACCGAATATCAAACAATAACAGGTTTACAAAAAGTGTTATAATATTAATTAGAGCTAAAAAGTAGTAGAAGTAAAATTATTGCATGATACAGTCTGCTTTAAAAAAATACAGTTTCTTTTAACACTTTTGGCACAGTGATGTCAGTAAATATCATAAAATACCTGTTATTTCCATATTGGCTCACACAGACAGCAGCAATGCAACTCCAGCTACAATCCACTTGGCAGGAGGTTGTTTGGTTCGCAGGTGGAGGGACCAGACATACGTGGGCCCACGCTGCTTGGTGCGGTATACGGGACACTCAAAAGTATTTTTGAGCTCCTGCTCCTCTGCAGGCACAGCTCTGACATACAGCACCGGCATGGCTGGAGTCAGATCTCTTAATATCGCCTCGGAGATGAGTCCAGACTGAGTGTCCCAGCGTGCTCCTAAGGGAACATAGGATGTTACATGTTGTACTGTGGGTTTAACTGATGATACTTACCAAAACAGGCAGAAAAACACTGTCAGAAATCTATATAACTTAAGTCAGTGCAGCAGGATGCATTGCAGAGATTGTGGGGTTAAATAATTCTGACCTTCCATGAAGAGTCCGTGGATGTAGGCCCCCTCTCGAGGAGGATGTCCGAAGTCGTCTTTCATCTTCTTTGTTACATCCACAGTCAGAGTCATCTTGTCCAGGGGCCACTGGTTCTTGCGAGCGATGCTCTGCAGCACAGCTGTAACATGATGCTGCATGTTAATATTTCTGGTGCACATGCTGTCAAGACCCTCGCAGACTAGAAACTCACCGGTGAGGAAGGACTGTGGGTTGAAGAGGCCCGAGAGCCAAACAACTGCAGGTAGAACAAAGTCTTGAGTCCAGCTGTCCAGCTCATGACAGCTACACACGAGATCATTCAACCTAAAAAACAGACAATTACTGATCAACCAAAGTCTGATACACACCTAATATTGGCCTTAAATTTGAAGACATTTATCAAATTTATCGACATAACATTTGCTACAGTGAACGTGCAGAAGATTGACTGAGAAGTCACCATTGTGCCAGTGTTTTAGTGGAGGGATAAGCCAGTCTGGCCCAGGAATGTGGGACAGAATCATTGAACAGTGCTGACTGCAGAGTCTCCATACTGGAGGAGATGGTGAGTTCTCCCTGTGGACAGAGAAATCCTCATTATGGCTGCAGGATATCATTGATATTACTGTAGAAAGTTGTGCTGGCAGCTCACCTTTAACCCAAGGTCTAGCTCACTGAGGGACTTCCGTATTTCTGCTAGCAGAACATTCATGCGTTCACACTCCTGAAAGCACACTAAGATGTAGGGGCTTCGTTCTGCTGTCTTTGCGATCATCTCTGCCATGTTATACTCCTCTGGAAGCTTGTTGAGGATATCGTCGATTATAGACGTGACCTGGTAAATACAATAAACTTAGTAAAGGATGGGTAACTCTCAGTAGATTTTCTCCCAGAATGGTTGCTGCTGCCTCCACACCTTCTCCTCCGTGCTCTGAGCTGTCCCCTCTCCACTCGAGGAGTCCCTCGGTTGCAGCTCCAGCAGAGTCTTCAAAAGGTTGTCCGAGGTGACAGTGAGGCACTCGAGCTCAGCGTTTGGATGGAGGCCGTACAAAGTGGGGTTCTCAGAGGGCAGATGTTCGTCAATATAACTGTGGTAACCAGCGTAGTCCGAGAATGAAGGAGCCAGAAAATCAGGACACAGAAAGAGCTCTGATTCAAACTATGAATTGGAAATAGAGAGTGCAAAGATGAAAACACACAAAAGCAGGACACTGTTTTATGTCTGACTGTTCAAATGAAAAATTTCTGAGGCGTAATCTGTCTGATGAAGTAAAGAAAAACAAACAGTGAATTTATGTGCAAAACTGCAGTTTAGTGTTACATCCCAAGAGGGCACCCTTTACCTTGACAACAAAACAAAGAAAACCACAGCAGCGCTGCAGATATTTACTATTTAGAACCGCAAAACTGAACATACTTCTGAGAACAAGTACATATTTTCAAACTTTAGAAATGTGTACTATTAAACTAGTTGAATATAACTTCAAATGTGACAGTTTTGTTGAAATCAAACAACATATAAATAAAAATGAGCAGATTATTTTCAACGCTGCCACTGACTCACCATTTTTGGATGCATGAATTCTTGCAGATAAGTTCTGCACAGTCTTCTGTCCCAGTCATCAGTAATGTGTCCTCCGTACATGATCTCTCCGAAAAGATAGCACAGGTCCTCCCACGGCACCTGCATGGACTATAATAGAATTAGTTTGCAGAAATAATTAGTTTTTAAATAATTAGGAACATCTGAAACTCCTATTTAAAATATTTCCAGGATATCATTAAGATTTCAGAATCATTTTAGTCTTTTTTTTCTTTTTCTGCTTTACTCTATTCCTCCTTTGAAACTTCAAGCAGTAACTATATGATCACTTACCAAGCAAGTTCTTTGAATAATGATAATGGTGGGCGAATATAACAAAATTATGTTTCTTTACACACTCTGATCTAATGTATGACAGAAGAGTCTTTTCCTCAGCGGGAGATTATGATCCGTGAGGGTGAAGGAGGAAGAAAAGAACCTGTGATTCATAACAAATTACAAAAGCTGTAGGTTCACAATCATTTGTACCTGTATTGTTTTGCAAATTGCTTCCTTCATCAGCTCTAATTGCAGTGATCACTTATGTAGCGTTGTGAACTGTCACATTGGCTGCATGTAATTACATTTAGGATAACGCTTCATTGCCCTCCTAATGAATTCTCTGTATACGCACATACAGGTTACTGTTTGGTTAACATAATGAAGGACATTCGTTTTTGGAGGGCAGAATACCTAGGAGACATAATTGGTTATGACCTGAGTAATAGGAGTTCTAAGAGAAATGCATTAGGAGTTGTGAGGGGTGAAGCACCCCAAGAATGGATTTTTTGTCTTCATGAAATAAAGCTAAATTATAGGTTGCGTGCTCGTAGTTATAGGAAATGTGGGGAAAAAAACCATTGGAATGAACATTTTTCACAAATAACAGTGGAACAAAAGATTTCAATAAGTAATTGGAGACACTGCACAGTAATTCACCGTCCCTGTCTGACAATAATGCCACTGCAAATACCATTATTATTATAAATTTACAGAGCTAAGAAGGTAGTTGTAAAAACAAATTAAAAGTTTTAGTACATTAATAATAAAAAAAAAGGGAATAAAATATAAATAAATAATTCAAATGTTGATTTAAAAACAGTAAATATACTTTAGTGTTGGCCTCTAAGTAGTTGTACAGCACGTTGGTGGAGATGGTGAGGTCTCCTGTGCTGAAGGGGTAGTTGTGGTTCCAGCCTTGTGGGCCAAATTTACGGCGTTCCGTGACACAAGCGTGGAAGAAGCAGAGGGAGAAGAACATTGAGTTGAACTCTTGCTCTCTGGAGCACATATCCAGAGTGTCCTGAAAGGAGAGAAAGCACAGATTGCAGTGAACGTTACTAACAAAACCTATCAGATAAAAAGTGTTCATTTTGCATTTTTAACAAACCTGACTGAAGTTGTTGAGGGCTGCATGCAGACTGGCATTCATGCCAGTGGGCGGCTCGTTCGTGATTTTGATGGCATTCTCCAATAAGCCTCTGGGGATGACGTGCTGCTCAGCGCTCGGTGCTGGTTCCCCGGTGATGAAAACCCTGTAGCTGGGATGGCTGTCCGTTGCTGCCGTCTCCAGGAGAGCATCCAGAGAAGGCAGCCAGCGAGCCACCAGGTGTACATTCTGAACGATATCACAAAATAACACGCAGATTATGCAGTAGGTTTAAATTTGTATAGTCCTGCTGACATTCATATGAAGAGGATTCATTTATCTGCGATCCGTGTTGCTCAGAAAACACTCAGTAATTCACTTGGCTGCAGGCTTCTCCCTAAAGGAGCCATTTATGGAGCTGATCTAGCCAATTATGGCTTTTATTGAACCAAATTGAGTTTATTTCCCTTCCTCCGGGGGGTGAGATAATATCATTAGGCAGACTAGAAGTGCAGCCTGAACTCACTACAGTTACCTAGTCAGTGAATAATAATATCCTCTACCTGCAAAATGACCCAGTGTCCCTGTTTTGAGGCATTAATGAGAACCCTCTCAGCTAGCTCCTCCTGCCCCTGTCCCAGGGACACATTGTGTAAAGTGTCCTGGTCGATGGAAAATCCCAACTTTAAACCTGCACAGAAAGAATATTTAGAAAATCTCTTCCATAATGAATACAGGATTTATAAGAAACAAACAATACTTGTTGTACCTAGTTTCTCTACATCTTTGAGGGGATTTACTCCAGGTGAGAGGATGAAGAACACTGGGGTTGAAGGACCACTGTCCCCATACAGCTTTTCAAATTCCAACCGGGCAGTGTCTACATATTTGGTCCCCATGCTTTCCTCCACAAATTTCCTGCCAGGAAACATTGTCAGAAAGCTCAGTGATCTCCAGGACTTACAAATATAAATGTACTAGGGGTCATTTATTTACCTTAGTGCATAGGTCATCCTATCAGGGCGGAGTGCTCTCAGGATAATGAGCTTCTGGAGGGAACTCTTATTCTTCCAGTCCTGAGGAAGCCTTTCCTTCTCAGGACAGCTGGACTCGACAATCTTCCTCCAGCGCTTTGGTGAGCTCTCCACGTCTCTGTCGAGCCCGCTGAAGTCCTCCACCGTAGAGATTGTCTATATGAAGATAACGGGCATGTAATACAGGACTTAATGTTTACTGAAAAGAATACAAACATGATCCTGTAACACATATGTGAATGCCAGTAGAATATACTGCACCTTAATGGCCCCCCAGGCATGTGGAGAGAGAAAGGACACTGGACTAACTTTGCTCACTTCCACTGGGAAGTGCAGTAGAAAGTCAAATTCCTGGGCATCAATCAGGCCCTGCTTGAGCAGAATCTGAGGGGAAGGACCAAGAGCAGTCTGTAATGATCTATGCGGTATTGATCTCTTCTCAATCATTTCCACAACAACCTGAAAGCTGCAAGAAAACTCTGACAAAGGAACTGGGGTAAACTTACACGGGCCGAACAATGTGAAATAGCCACATGAAGGGCAGCCTTCAGAGTTGCACAAATTTCTGAGATGAAAACAGTTGGCGCAATGACAGATAATTGCATTATGCCATCAGAACCAGCCCCCTTGTCAGAACCAACTGTCTGAACAGCAGCCATGGAGCAAGGTGTGAGAGGTAATCAATAGCAGCGTATGGTACTGCTGACTGCTTTTAATTGAAGTTAATGTGGGGGCAGAAAAGTACTTTGATTGATGAGGATGACAGCAGGCCCCACCTTTGAGGCGGTCCTGAGTCCCTCACCTGGAAGGCAGTGTGTGACAAGAAGGTTAACTTGTCTCTCTCAAACAGGCCCTGGCTGGTGTGCAGGAATACAGAGTAGGTGATGGCCTCAGTGAGGGTGTGCACTCTGGTCCTCACATCCTCGTCCCATTCTGCACGCTCCATCGCTTTGTTAAACACCGAGTTAAAGGTCTGGAATACAACAAAAAGAGAAGACAATGATAAGGTGCATACAGTCAACTGCACTGGATTGAAATCCAACCGCAAGTCAAATACTCCCTTAAAGGGATCAGATCCAATATTGAGCTTTTTTTTTTTACAATGATTGCTGTTGTTCTTTAAAAACAAACAAACAAAAACTCATAAAACAACAAATACACTTAAGATGCGCTACTTTTGGCTCTGGTGCAGTTTTGTGGTAGCAGTACTTACACGTGACACGACGCCCGTTAACACTCAAGGATAAATGTTGAAAAGTTTGTTTTGACTAAACAATATGTATAAGATAAATGAATAAAGGCATAGCTACAAAGTTTCTGTTGGAGTTATATATTTTGAGAGAAAGCTGTTAAATTTTACTGCAAATGTTCCAAATATCGTTTATTAATCTCCTTGATTGCTAATAATCGGTAATAGTCGATGCCTACATCTGTTTGGTTTCACGTCAGCAACTTATTACATGAATTTCAAAGTGAGAAAGTCAGAAAAAGAATGATGATTACATGATTGGGATTATGACTAGTGCAGTTGATTTTAAAATCATGATGATCTGAACATAAAAGTTATTTTGGACCTTTGAGCATCTGAGCAGAGCCTCACACTTTCAGGCTTTGTAACTTCAGTCTTGTTTCAAATTTCACTTTTACTGTAGAAAAATACTTTTGATTAAATACGAAATATCATCCCCACAACAGCCAATATTTACCAGTTATTTATCAGTTAATTTAGCATTGGCTTGACGAACCTGGTGGCTTTTCTACAATTCTACAATTTCATTTGGCAGACGCTTTTATCCAAATCGACGTACATCTGAGAGCAGATACAACACAAGCAAGGATCTAGTCAGGAGAAAACAATCTAGATAGAACAATCTAGATCTAGCTTTTAATGTATCTCTGACAACCAAGAAGTAACGGCACATGCAGTTCGTAGGAACATTTATAAGCTCATTTGTAGATGGAAAGTTCTGTCTGAAAGCACAAACACTGAATAAAAAAAATCACAAAGCGTTGCGTGTCCCCTGAGAGCTCCCCAGGGGTAAAAGGTTTCACCTTGAGAGAAAACTGGTACATGGGGTTAATCTTGCTGAGGTCATTGATGATGAAGAAGAGGAGTGACGCTCTCTCAGCTGCTGGGCGGTAGAGTTCTCGAGCCTCGTTGATCTTTGTCTCGTTCTCTCTGGCCTCCACCACCTGTGTGTTCCAATTGCACAAAATGAGCTATTAGGCTCTCAGTCATGCTCCAAAACCCTCTCATTACACATATTCCTAACTACACATCATTTGCAGCTAATGCAATAAAATGAGCTGCTTGCTGATGTATGACATTCAAAAACACCTGAGTGTTAAAAGAAACAACCTAAAAAAAAAAATAAAACTTGCAGTGTAATGACCTCACCTTGTACTGAATGTGAGCGGCCGTAGTCTTGGTGTTCTCAAGTTGCTCCACCAGAGAAATATCACCCAGGAAATTACCGTGGGCGGCGGAGAGGCGACTCAGCAGGTCGTCTTCAAACTTTTTGAGCTCAATCTTGAAGTGGTTTTGCTGTGTGGTCAGCTGCATCTAAAGAAGTGTACACAGAACAACTCGGGTTGTGCTATTTGGGATTATGACTCGATAAAGTGCTTTACTGTACATCCAACCAACCGTCACAGTGGGTTTACCTTTAGGGCCTCCAGGTCAGGCCTCTCCCAGGACACTACCTGTCCCAGCAGCTGCTCCTCCAGGCCCACAGGAGTCACTGTGAAGTTTATGAGGGTGGTCTGAGCCTGGAGTTCAGGAGGGAAATGTGGATTGGCCAACTTGGTGTGAAGAATGAGTTGAAAGTTGCTGTTGTATTCACATTCCTTCCCCCCCATCACAATGTACCTGGAAAATAAGAAGGCACAAAGGGCAACAATGACTTAATGGCTGTGTTGTAATATTCACCAAAGAAATGTTAGTGATGAATGACAGAAAGTACACTCGGGCAATAAGTGCACTTTAAAAGGGTGGGACAAGTGGCGCAAAAGTCATTGTATTTGTTGATGTAAAGGAACATTTCGAGAAAAAATATTGTACAGTGTTTCAAAAAGACTCCTACACTTTGTCTAACTTGCAAAAATATATTTATTCATAATGTTTTGGTGCTTGACTGATTATGTATGATTAAGGTTTGGTGCCAATAATCATGAGTAGATGTACTTTTACAAGTTAGGCAACAAACAAGAGTCTTTTTTGAAACTCTTGGATCTACTCAACCCTTTCTGATGCACCTGTCTCATGAAATAGATGCATGAAGAGTTCCTGGTGTTAGATTTAGTGTTTGTAAAAGATAAACCACCATGTTACAAACAAAACTTTTTCTTTTTTTGTTTTTTTCTGCCTGACAACAATAAAAACCTAACTGCAAATCAAATACTCCCTCGCTGATCCATCCATCCATCCATTATCTATACAGCGCTTAATCCTCACTAGGGTCACAGGGGGCTGGAGCCTATCCCAGCCGACTTAGGGTGAAGGCAGGGGACACACAGGTCACCAGTCTATCACAGGGCTACACTTAGAGACAGACAACCAAGCACACTCACATTCACACCTACAGACAATTTAGAATCACCAATTAACCTCAACATGTTTTTGGACTGTGTGGGAGGAAGCTGGAGAATCCGGAGAGCACCCACGCTGCACGGGGAGAACATGCAAACTCCACGCAGAAAGATTCCGGTGTCCCCACCGGGACGCAAACCGGCAACCTTCTTGCTGCGAGGCAGCAGTGCTAGCTGAGCCCCTAGCTGATCCAATATTTAGCATTTCCCCCCAAATGCTAGCTTTTTTTTTAAAGCCAATTTTTAATAAAATGAATGCATTTTTAATTATGTTGTTTAAATCCTGCCTCTCTTTCTGTTGTCACCTTGTGGCTCTGAGCAATGTCCCGCCCACAGCACCATGTCATTGGTTACACGTCACGAGTAACAGCCTATCAACAGTCAAGGATAATTGTCGAAGTGTTTCTTTTAATTAAACATATATAGGAGACAAATGAACAACGGCATATCATCAAGGTTTTGTCTTGGAGGTTGAATTATGTTAAATATTGAAGATCCTACTTCTTACTGATAATGTCCCAAATATTGTTTATGAGGCTCCTTACTGTTACAAATAATCAGTATTGGCCCTGAAACAAACACTTGAATCAACTCCTACCTCACTGAGTTTTAAAAACTTTTAAAGTTTAAAAATGAAAGATGATTACATGACTACAAATATCACTAATGCTTTCTTTTAAAGGACAGCGTGGTTGATGAATCATGATGATGATGATGATGATGATGATCTTAACTGAAACCTCTTTGTATCATAAAAGCTACTTTTGCCCTTCGGAGCATCTGAGCTCAGTGTCACACTTCGAGGCTTTGCAACTTCAGTCTGGCTCAGAACGCCACTTTTACTGTCGACAAATACTCTTGAATAAATATGAAAGATCATGGCCACACCAGCCAATATTTATCTGTTCCTGCATTTCAATTAAATTAGCACTGGCTTGACGAACCTGGTGGCTTTTCATTTATCTCTAATTACCCCTTGGATGTCAGGCAAGGCCCCAATTTTTATGGCACAGGTTCCTCATGGCCTGGGTCTGGTTCAACTCTATATCTTCACAAGCCAGAATTAATGTACTATTGATAGAACCATTACTCCACCAAATTAAAGTCCTTGCTGATGGATTGGCTTGTAGTCTTCCGTCAGCCATGAAAGGAATAATTAGTATTCATTACTTCACACTCTACAACATTCCAATTATTAATGAACTTCAGCTGTGGAGCCCTACCAGATCCATCATGGCTGCCCCAGCAGGTTGTATTAATCATCGACAGAAACAAGTGTGTGGGTCATCTACAAGGGATAAACTTATAATCAGATTTACTATGATAAATTGTTACGTCTGGACGGACAGGACTTCAAAAAAGGAGCTCAATGAACATGCACCGGGACGCTCAATATTCATGGTCAAGCATAGATCAGAGCAAGAAAGATGTACACATTTCTGAGGAGGAAATCAAAGCAGAATGTCAATATGTGGTATTTTCTATTTATTCTGCTGCTGGTTGTCCTGTTTATGGAATTTACAGGATTTTTCTTTTTGAGGATAATTGAGAACTGAGGTATTTACAAAGCAGCTATTTTGGATCATGCTTACATGCTTGAAGTCAGAGAGTTTTACCACATTTGTTTTAAACAAGAGTCGTTTGGAATGGAATCTATGACTTAATAATAGAAATAGAACAGTCAAGGAATTTAGGAGCCTTATTCATATATAATAGTCATCTATCATCCCACTACTGCTAAAGATAACAAGAGTTATTTTAGAGAATGTAAATCTGAAATGTTATTCACCAGCAAATCACCAATCAGGGTTCTGAAATGATCAAAGCTGAACTGAGTCTTTCATAATGATGGAGGGCCGCTGGATTTAACATGTTACATGCCACCTTTTCGTGGTCGACAAGAGTCCTTATACATAACCATGACTGTCCTCAATTCAGCTTTTACACTGGGGCTCAGCTGTTCAATATTCATCACACCTAAAGAATATGAACACACAAATATACATCTATCACCCGTCTTGAGCGGCAATCAATACGTTGGCCTCGGGGATTCAGAACACGCGCCGCAAATTCATTTATAATCCAAAGAGTGGGCAATAATAATGCATTCAGTCATGTCTTACTGGTGTTTCAAAGCTCAGTGAGATTCAACCATCTGGCAAATCTGCTCCTGTTTTCTCCCGCCACAGACACATCAGGACAAGTTGTGGGCATATCGACTTATGTATGAACAGGGATATAAAAACCATGCATCGATTTAAAATGTTTTGGGTGTGCAACAACCCCACGCTAAGTAGGTTCTATAAAACAAAGCATTTATATGGTTCTGGTGAGTGGATCTGATTATTCTTGATCTTTCCAAGCCTCAAAAATGTCCATTTATTGTTGCTATTTCATCACTAACCTTCCTCTTTTAACAGTTTTCCTGCCCAATAGAGGCTCCAGGACTGGGTCGACCTTTTCTGGTAGATTCTCTATCAGGACTGTTTCACCACAGACAAGTGCTTGTTCAATCACATTGAGATACCTGCACACAGAAACAGGAAAAATAAATCAGGGCATGTTTTCATGCATAATAGTCACATTACAGGAAGGTGTGAATTAAGGCAAATTAACTTAAACACGTTATGCTGTAACTTTAATTTTCTGCTTGATACAAAAAGAAAATTTTTATTTTCCATGACAAGAGAGGTCTTGGATACAGTTTTTTTGCTTTTTTTAAAAAACTTTTTTAACTCTGTTGAGGCTTCACAAGTGCACCGCAAAATAAGAGAAGAACAGCAGAGAAATGCTGAAAAAGGAAGATCTGGTTGCAAAAAGAACAGTTGTATGGAAATATTTCAGTAACAGAAAGGATGACCTTGACCAACAACAGGTACTCTGTCGGCAGTGTCTTGTAACTGTTGAGACACAACTCATTTGTTTGAACACAAAGCTCTGCATGATGAGTGAAAAGCCATATCTGAATGACATCCAAAGCAAAAAACTATTTTGGATGCCATTGTCAGTATGGGAATGGTGACAAACATGTTTTTGTTTTTATTTTTTAGCTTATTAAAAATGACTTTTTACTTTAAATGCAGCTGCACTCTTCCACATAATCTCCCCAATCATTGCAGAACAATTAAATCTCTTTGAGTTATTCAAGTCATCTGGTAAAATTTCCAGTATTTTTTCACATTGCAGAAAATGCTAACACTTTCAGTTTTTTTTCCCTATGTCATTCTGCCCTTAAACAACTCTTTAAAGGTATACAAGCCCTAACTGACACATTAAAACAAGACACTGTAATTTCAAACTGACAATGCTTTGCCCCTTCTCACCCTCTCTGGCCCAGCCGCACCACCCTCAGCTCTGACCCCAGTCGGTTTCTGATCCACTTGATGCCCTGCTGCTGCGGGTCGATGATGAGTGGCCAACGCTCGCTGGTGGTCAGGATGGCAGCGTTCTCGGTGGACATCCTATCATTTGGCAAGCCCTGGTTATGCCAGGCAGCCACAGTGGCATCATCTGTAAGCATGAGGACTGGATCCAGGCCGTCTGTCAGGGGTACAGAGACCTGGAACAGAAACGGAGGAATGATGTCACTTCAGTTGGAGCGCTGGTGGCGGTGCACTCCAGTTCACAGACGTTTGTCAAGAGCAAGATTTTACCCTCCAAATGAATGCAGTTTAAACAGCACAAAGCCTGTTGTAAAGCCGGCCTTACCTTCTGAGCCTGAAGGAAAGGAATCCACGCGTTGTTAAAAAGCTCCACGCGATACTGGCTGGGGAAGTAGCCCATGTAGGAGACGAACGCAGACGTGAGGAGGACATCACCACACAGGGTTTTCTGTTGCTTTTCATACTGGACAATAGCCTTGGACCAGCGCTCCTTCTCTGACTGCAAGACACAAAGTTAAGGCTTCAATAGCGTTTTTAAAAATACCCAGGAAACAATGAAAATTACAACAAATGTACTCCTAGTCTGTGTAAAGATCAAGAACTAAAGCATCTGTGCTTCAGGAAATTGTACACCCAGGGTAACTTCCCACTTATTTATTGTGTAAACTAAGAAGATGTAAGCAGTAAAGCATACAAGTGCAATTCCCTTACAATAGCTCTGGAAGTTTGGCTGTAGATTCACTCAGCATCAATTTAGCATTCATTTAAACCTTCAATACTGTGACTGTGACAGCCCACGACGATAAATCATGCATGGCATTTTCTTACAAGGGGCTGTGGATCTAGAATATGTCACATAATAAATTCTCAGACAGTTAAAAATCACTATAATTTTACTCTAATGTATTATGGATTGCCTGTAATATCACTCAGTCTGGGGTGAGACATTGTTAATTTCCAACAGCTGTTGAGGCTTTGAGGTAAGTTAATGATTAAATATAGACGGCCTGATTTATTAGTCTGTACACTATTGCTTCCAGGTCAATGCCATAAAGACAAAACATTTATCTTGATATGCTTAAAAGCCAAGCTGTTCCATGCAAACCGCATTTATATTCGGGAATAAGAAAGTCGAACTTGCAAAATGGCCAGTGAAATGACTGTCTTTTAATTCATATTAGCATCCATAAAGATAACAATTCGGCTTGCTCAAAGGATGCATGCACAGGAATGCAAAAGAGTAGAATGTAATGCTCGACTAATTATAGGAATATGAAACACTTATTCCATAATTTCCTCTTGACACTTTTGCAAATGGTTAAAAAAAATTATTCTGAATAAATTATCGTCACTCCCCAGAGAACCGCGTACACATATGCACTGCAGACAGTATATACAGCAAATTCAGTAGCCACACAACCTGCCTGCTGCACAGACAGAGGGCAGTGTTAGTGTAGCCTTCGTGCCATCTCTCTTCCTTTCTCAATTTGGAAACTGCTCAGCCAGCCGGTTGCCCAGTTCAGCCATGCGTTCTCTGTGGTCCAGCCCTCTCTACCTGTCTCACAAGTCCCCAGTATGCTGCTGGGCCAGGCTGTAAAATCTCCCTTTGCCTGATCTGCTCACACAACTGTCAGGCTATGCTGCCAGGACATAACAACTCCTAGTCCAGATTACTGATGCAGTTCGATTACCATCACCTCTCCACGCATTCCACCCCTCCCTTGCAAATTGACAGTTAATTTGATGCCAGGTCAGCCGCAATGACACCACCCAAACTCCTCTATCTCCCCTTGTTTACCACCAAGCCCTTGACTAGTCGGTTGGCCAGCTCGATGGTCTGGGTGGTTCGCGTCACCTCCTCCTGACAACTGATTTTCTCAGCTGTAGCCTTTTCAAACTGAGCTGTTAGGCTCTGGAGGCTGGCATCAAGATCCTGCAGAAACAAAACAAAGGAAGCCATGCAAATTAGACACCATTAAGGGAATCTAGCTTTTAGACTGAGTGACTAAAGTAAGCATAATAATAACATTGCACTCACTGCCAATTTCTTTTGAACTGCCAACAGTTTGGCCGTTGCTGTTTCGAGTTCTGCATTAGCTTGTGATAATGCATGTCTTTTAGGAATGACCTCACAATAAATCTGCAAAAAATAAGGCATGTTTTATGAAGGAAGCTCTGCAATTACCGACAACCCTTTTTGCAGAATAATAAGAAAATGTATTAACATTTAATATAATTATAACTTATTTGAAGGCAATGCTTGACCTCATAGTATCTGACAATGTTAATAGTCCAGGCACAAAGACCAGCTGCAGCTGTAGATTTGGTCCAAACTAAATCAGGATGGAAGTCTGGCTTTCTCAGATATTCGTGCTTCACCACAGTCAGACAGGACTCAGGGATGTGTTCCTTGTCATATGACACCAGGGCCTGCAGGAAATCATCCACCTGACAGACAAAAACACAAAAATAAGTGAAGTATTAATATCTGCACTAGGATTTTGGGCTGACAGGACTCTAAAATGTGGCTTAACAAACCCTGAAAATGGGAAACATGCAGTTTGGTCCATCTCAAATCATTGAATTTTTAGAACAATACCTATACAATACGCTACCTAACAATACTCTTATTTTTGTTGTACAACTTGTCATACCTGCTTGATTGGAAGATTAAACAAAAAATATTTTATTTCAGAAACCATTTTACATTTGTGTTATTGTGACATACAGCTATACGTGGTTCAGAAAATGTCCCTAGTTGACTTCTGTATTTGTTAATGTGTGCTCAATGATGAGATTTTTCCTAGTGCCTTCATTTTTTTCTTCATATTTTTAACACATATTCAGAGACGATTTGATCTATTTGTCCAATATTGCAGATTCTAAATCAATGATATAATGCAAAATAACTGAAAAAATCAGGTTTTAACCTCAATAGTACATTGAGAGGTAGTACTTGAGATAGCAATCTAAAATTTGGCAGATATCTTTGTAAATATCCATAGTTTATGATTTCAAATATTCTAGCAAAATTAGGGATGGCCAAGCTGAAGGTCTCTGATGATTTGAGATTGAATAACCTTACTAAATCTACCATGAATCAAAAAAGCAAAAATCTTTGTTGTGTTTACAAAGAGACAGTCCCACACAACAAGAATTTAACACTTTTGTCTCACCATTAAACTCAACATAAATGATATAATCTGTGTTATGTGAAATTTAGAACAGTAATTGGTTGAAGTCTAATGCTGGGATTCCAGTGATGTTATGTGATACCTCTCACAGACACAATATAGTCAAACTGAGAAAGCAGGTTTTATAGGAATTCATTTTATGTAATGCAAAATGTATCATCGGAAATGTAAAATAATTCTAAGTTTTCAAAAAATATATAAAAATAAACTTTTAAGTAATTTTTCCCATGCTGAATGTTACTGACTTTTACATTTGTTGCCCATTTGCATCCACTTACTGCATTTTTAGCTTCATTTGGTCCTTTAATCCTTTACAAGAAGCCTGTCTTATATGCAGTTTAACAGTCAATAAATATTACAACCCACTATCTTTAAAATACTAAAAAAAAAAAAAAAACACGTGCTTTAGGAAAAGAAAGCACTGACCCCAAAAAATGCTTAATTCCACCTGCTTTTTTAAATAAAAACCAAATACGTTGTTTTACATCCCACTTGCATCAGTAGCAGTGAGAGGCTGAAAAACAGGTCGACACACTTGCTCCTCCAGCGACTGAGCATATTCATAAAGCCATCCAGCTGTAATGTGAGCGCTGGAGAGATGTTGGGCAGGGCCAGGGTCAAGGCCCGCTCACAAATTAGATTGACATTAATCAGGCAGATGTGATTGACATGATGACAGCTTAACCTTGCCCATGAAGGCCCGCGCCGCCTTCCAGCTCCGATCCTTAGGAACTCGACCACGGGGGGCCAGCAGGACCATCACAGCTGCTGCTACATTGATTACTGCTGCCGTAGGGTTCGGAAAGGCCTTCAGCTCAGTAAGATTCACCTAAAAAAAAAGAATGACATAACACTATATGATTTGAATGACTGTAGGTGTGACGGAATTGTGTCAAGTTTGAAAAAGATGGCGCACCTTGTTGAGCGTGTCCAGCGCCGCCGTGGCAGCTGTCAGTGATGGCTCTGCCTTTGCTAGGTCCTTTTCACAGTCCTTCTGTTTGACAGCAATTTCTGCCTGAATGACCGCAACCTGTGCAAAAGCAACCATAACAATCCAAATCACGAGAAGTGTGTGTAGTGTTCGACGTGATATGAATGCCAAGAAAGTCTACAAAACCCCAAAGTGTGATGGAATATCTCACTTTTTGTGCCTCGACATCTGCAGCCTCTCTCTTGTTGCTAACCCTCTCAGTCTGCAGTCCAATCTTTGTAATTAGAGCTTCGATATTCTGGTTTTTAAAGGTCAGCTCGGCTTCTTGGGATGCCAGTTTGGCTTTTAGATCTTCAACCTAAAACAGAAAAAAAACAAAAAAAACATCATACTTCGATGCGTAATGTCACAGGAACGCCCACAAATCAAACACTAATACTATTCCTAATTTGTCTACCTCAACCTTGTTCTTCAAACCCTAATATTAGCCCCCTTTAGAAAAAAAGAGACACTCACCTGAGCAGCAGTGCTTTGAAGTTTTTGAAGGCCGCTGTCGAGCCGGTTCATCTTGTGCTGAAGCTGAGCCCGGCTCTTCTCAAGAAGGTTTCTGTACAGGGTGATTTGCTGGAGAAAGCTCTTGGGGGTGGTGTAATTGTACCTCTTCTCATTGCGCTGGTATTTTTCACTTGCCTGGTTGACACTGGTGTGAACGTAGGCCATGAAAAGACTGATGGATTCCTGGACGGCGGGCTGTAAAAATAAGCAGACAAGGGGGGGAGAGAGGGGAGAACAGGGCGAGCTGGATTGAGTGGAGTTTAACATCCCCAACCTGATGGGAACTGAAATATTATCTTCATAAATTTTGAATTCATCTACAAGTTTTGCCATCGCACTTGGCTGGCCCTGACTTACTCAATCTGAAATTTAGGTGCAGCTCGCAGGAATGATTATGCTTTGAAACCACTGTGAAAATAATGTGTTTAGAGCAGTGACGTGCAGCTTGTAAAACATGCACACTGTTTACATTAGATCTGGTGTCCTCCAACTTTCCAAACACTGTCTACAGCGGCCGTGGTAACACATTGCAACTAGGTATTCATCATGTGGTGCACAATGACACATGGTCCCCATTAATCATGCAGTTAGCGATCAATTAAAGCAAAAACAAATGAGCAGAGAATACAAGGATCAAACCTGACCATAACTCACAAAAAGCCATTGTTAATGATCAGCAGCAAAAAAAATCATTATTAATTAAGATTTGACATAATGCGTTTTGACAAAGCATGCAGTGTTCGGTTAAGATCTGAAAGAAGCTCATTGATTGGCCCCGTCTAACAACTATTAGCACGATGTGCATTTCTAACTTTAAATAAATGATCATTTCATTTCTTGCACTCCTGCCTCTTTAAGTAGATAAACAATCATTAATGACTTTAGCTATAATGCCTCGTGTTTGTTCTGTTTCAACTTTTTTAAAATAGTTTGTTAATTGCACACTAGTTTAACCCTCTGGACCCCAAAACCCACCGGCGGCGGCTTTGGAAGACATTTATTGAAGTTTTTGTTTGTTTTTATGAATTGATAAAATTATATCATTTATTAGTCAGAAATTGTAAAAACAGAAAGAATATTTACATTTTCCTCTTTCTGATGGTCTCAAACTAGTTATTTAAGATGTGACCTAATCCAAGCTTAAAAACACATTTCCCCCCCCCCCCAAAAATCACTTTATTCTACATGTCTTGTTTAAAAATGTTTTAAAAAAAAAACAAAAAAAAAAACAACAAATCTAAACGCTGGCATTAAACACATTCTGCAAAAATTGTTGTGCTTCTCAGAGTAACCATGAAACCATGATTAAGTCAGCTGCGACCGTCAGTCGTGACAAAAACTGAGGGACTATTTGATTAAACTAGGCTGAACTGCAGGCTGTGTGTACACAGAGCAGAGAGAAAACAAAAAAGGAAACAAACAATTTAGGTAGTCAAATATCTATACCATGTAAAGTCACCATTCTTTCTCTATAATACTGGTAACACCTCAGGGCACATGAAAACATTTTGTAAATGTTAACTCCAAAATCATAAATCATAAATCTCATTATTATTATTATTTGTACTAGTAGTAGTAGTGGTAGCAGTCGTAAATTAAATTAACATTAAAACATTCAGCTTTTTATTTTTGTGGTTTATGGCATTATAACTGTGTCATACCACACAAAAGAAAATTTAAACTTTTCTATACTTCTGGCCATGCTTTCTATGTTTCCATAGAGGCACAGGATTTTATTTTGTAGTGAAAAATGAACCCACAGTGAAAGAAAAAAACGGTTCAGAGGGTTAAACTATCATTTGCATGAACCAAAGTGTATCATTTATTTTATTATCTTGTTTAAGTTCTCCTTTGCATATGTCCCTGTTACCATAACTTTATTACTACATCCATGCTTGAATACCGATCTACTACAGCTGCAGCTTCAACAATTACTTAATGCTAGAAGTGCTGCTGCTGCTGCTGCTATTACGTTGCACGAGTACTCTAATAATGTCACAACCTCTAAACACTAAAGCTACTATTATGACAAAACACTTTTCTTCAGCGTGCAAACACCCACATGTGGACAGATGTGTAAAAAGTGGAAAGTAATAGTCTGGCACATGTTCACATACGTGATGACACTTCCTGGTTGTGACAGCTGTGCCACCTTAGAGGCTCGTTATGTGCTTAATCACTCTTCTCTCATTAACATAAATGATTCCGGGTTGTGATCGTTCCACTGCCATGATGGAAAACAATGATATGCCTGCACTCACTGTGAGTCTCCAGGCATGTGTTCAGCAATTTGTCAGCACCTCAGCAGCCAACTAATGATGAAGGATCTATGGAAAAGTTAATCCAGCTGCACTGCAATAATTAGAAGGTGTTCATTAAAGTTGAACCCAGTCTGGAATATCGGAGATACGTGAGGCATTTCTAGGAGCTAAAATTGTTGTTTTTTTTAATAATGCACGGTTTCAAGATGTACAGTGAAAAGCAAGGAGACATAAAATGATCATGTCTTTCAGAATTTGGCTGTTACGGTTGGATACATGGTCAGATACAGTAACTTGGGTTCAAAATCCTGACCTCAATGCCTTCAATCTCTTGGATGAACCTGTAGCTGACCGACTGCAGAGCTTCAGCGGTCCAAGGATGAAACCAGTTGATGGTTGTGCAGTTGACAAGGGCTGGAAATTGGCGAGCCCTCACACGCAGGGCACTGCCCACAGGAGACAAGCACAGGACTACCTACAAAAGAAGAAAACAGGGAGACGAACTTCACTCGTACACTAAAAGCTCTGTACAAAAATGACATGCAGCCAAGTACACGAAGGTGAATCAACACAAGTCATAGATATCAGAGCGATGCGTCTCTGAAAGGGAAACCCATAACTGGCAGCCTTCTGCGCCCCCACTTTCATCACCTTGGCATGTGGACAGCAGCCACATTCGCAGTTGGCTGGAGCAGACGGTGACGCTACCAGAGGCCCTGGCGCAAACACTAGCTGGATGGCATACACGAGTACTGAGAGAAGAATTTCCTTCCTTTTAACCCCCCAGTTTGTCTGGCTTGGTCAATTCAGCTTGTCAAACATATTTAATAATATTATACAGCAGCTGTGCTTTTAATTTACACAAAAATACTAGTATTTGGTAAGATTTTCTCATTAATTTGTTGTTGCGAAGCTGTGAGGTCATTTTCAAGTGCTATCAAAACTGTCGTATTTGGTGCAACATTGATCTGGTTTGCATTTTTGGTTTGTGTTGGTCAGTTGTTTTCTCCATTTAAGTCTGGAGCACACATCTGCAGCTGAATATTTTGGCCTATTAGGCTTCAGAAAAAAAATAATATGTTGCCTCTAAAAGATTTTATTTCACTTTCTAAAATGTTTGCCTTGGTGTCAAATACAGGATTAAAACCCTTGTTCAAATAATAGCCATAACTTTTTCTCCTAATAGTGAGAAGAAATATTTACAAATTGATGTTGTAGATGAAATTGAATTGAGCACATGAAGTTAAAAGCACTATTAGATTAAAAAAAACAAAAAAAACAAGGAATTTTAAAGACTAAACCGTGAGCTGTAGTCGGACTCGGTCTGTAAAGAATCTCCAGCAGTTCTCCTTGTTATCCAGCAGTCCAAGTCCTCGGACCTCAGCTCTCACACTGGACACGATACCTTCAATATCCTCATCACTGAAGAGCTCAGGAATTTCTCCTGGAAGAGAAAACACAGTCTGAATGACACTGAATAGTCACTGTTATAGCCTCAGAATGATTTCAATGTGCGTGAATGAAGAAAATTCTGCAGGCGAAACACACATGCATGGCTGTTATGGATTTAGTCTCTGACCTGTTGCCAGTAAGTCATTAATAATGACCAGAAACCGCTCATCAGGGATCTGCGCATCAGTCAGGAGCAAAGCCACTCGCTGGTTCTTCACTCCGGTCTTTAGGAACAAACCTGCCAGATCCATCTGAACAAAAACCACACAAGCCATAAATGAATGCTCACAGTACAGCCTGCACACTAATATGAAGTCCAATAGAGAATTAAATGTTCAATATAATAATCAATTGGATAGCACAAGATTTTAAAAGCCTGTTAAATGATTCAATTGACAAACTTCCCTCATCGATGAGATATTAAAAGATGTCCCAGTGGCTTTTAATAGTATCTGACAAATATTTTCTGCATCATTGACAATTATTTTCTGCATCAATTCAATTACATCGATATCTTGTTTACAAGCAGAAAAACAGACCTAGGGGTTTTTATTGAGAAACTTTATGTAACATATTTACAATGTGTAGTTTAAGAATATGGCTGTGGATTTTAACTACAGCAGTTATTCTGTACATTTTCATAAGAGCAGGCTACACATAAAGCCATATTGTACTTGGTGTTTTTTTTTTTTTTTTTCTTGGCTATAACCTCAGTATTTACCTTGAGGTCCTGGATGCTGTAACCCTTACTCAGAGTGATTTGGAAGACTTCCACAGAGGATATGTAGGCAGCCAGACGAGTCAGGCTCTGCTTCCCGCTGCCCCCAACCCCGACCAGTAAGCCATGACCGCTTGGAGCCTCCAGGATACGACTGATGCGACAGCTGGTAACAACACAATCTTTGTTATGCTTCAAAAGATGCAGATTATTATCAATTGTTTTCATCATCAGATGTTTTATTAAGCTCACTGTGGTCATTGTAATTATTTTAATAATACTGAAACCAGCTACACTTACACATGTTGCATGGCATCTTCAAACAGCACTAGATTCATGGCAGGATGGAGCTCATTGTAGCTTTCCAGGGCGTCTGTGAGGATGGTCCTGAGTGCAGACCAGTTGCTGACGGGAGCATACGAAGGATCGTCACCCATTTGGGAGAAGTGGCAGTAGAGGAGGGGTTGCCTTTTCACCTGTTTGTCCTCCAGTCCCTGAAAAAAGACGAGCAAAATAAGAAAATCTTGTGGTTCAATATCATTATCTGAAGGTAAGGAACAGCAGTTTATTGTGTTTGTCAGAAGCTGCATTCTACCTCAAAGCATTCATGGACAGCTTCCATCTGGAGCTTCCGGAAAAGCTGCAGGTCCTTGACATCCACCAGTCTGTCTGAGTACACTCTGCAGGACTCGTGGAGCCACAGCAGTGCCAGATCTGCGCTCTCTTTCACAGTCTCAGGTCCAGAGAAGAGGATGCCCTTAATAGCACAGACATATGAGTATTTCACTTATACCTCATAAGTCCAATAGTAAAATTCACCTACTACGAGCACTACCTGAAAGACGTTAGATATGTCTCGGAGATTAAACGTATAGTGAAACTTGATGGCTGTGGGCAGAAAGTTGTGAACCATCTTGTGATGAAGAACAATCGCAGCTTGGACCACAGCTGCAGCACTTCTCTGAACCAGCGGACTGAACGACTGCTGCTTCAGATGGACACACACGATCTGACTGAAGATGGACATCTGAGCCTCAGGCGAAGGAAAGTTCACTGCAAACACTGAGAAATGTCTCTGTGGAGAGGAAAGGCACAATCATATTATAGAAAATGTACAGCAGAACATATGCTAATGATAATATGCTTTCTTAGGCCTGACCTTCATCTAACCCAAAAACTTAAATGCATTACTAGATGGCATTCTTAATTACTTTATAGAGAAATGTGGATTTAGGATTGACGATGAGAATTCTATGACACATTAATTCACACATACTGTAATTTTGATAAAATGTACTTCCAACATTTACTGGTAATAGGATTTGTATTGGGGAAAAAATGGTAACTTTCTTGTAAGCCAACTTTAGAGAAGATGATATAAAGTCAATTTTACCAACATACCTGTAATCTGGGGTTGATAATGAAGCTTCCAGCAGTTGGATTCATACAGGCAACGTACTGGGTGTTGTGTATTTCTTTCAGGGTCAGCTTCTGTCTGCCATACCTGCAGAGAAATTGAAGTAGGTTTCAAGGAGTAAACAAAACACGTGAAACATATGAAAAACTGATATGTGATTTTACATAGATTTACGAATTATCTGTATTTTTGTCATCCCAGTTGTCTATACTGGAAATTAAATGTGTTGATGCTATTTAATCTTCCTGAGATTTCTTTCGTTTTTCCCCCATCAACGTTTTTTTTGTTGTTGTTTTCTTATCCAAACATAGAGTCTATGAATAGAGGGTGTAAGGATTAATTGACTTGACTTGATTTAAGTGGGTGTGTGTGGTTCAAGCTCACCAATGCCCATAATCCAGATGCTGGCGTATCAGTGTGTGAGGCTGCACTGTTCCATAACTGTCAACAGCTGGCATGTTCATGTCATCTATAAAGTAGATCAGCCTTCTGTTGCCCACAGGGGAGAAGCTCCTGCCTGCTCTTTTCTCTAACGGCCGCTCCAGCAGCACTACAAAAGGAAGTAAAGTGATTTATCACAAATAAAAAAACAAACAAAAAAATCTACATATACAAGGCAAATGCATATAGAAATGAAGTAATGATTCAAAAGACACATGCGGATAAAGTGCCCTACGAATCCACCCTTTTCTGAAGCTAATCATTACCAGCAGATGGTGCTACAGTTTTCTTGATGTGCCACCACAGAACATAAAAAAAAACACTCACCCTGCAACATGAGGGAGGTAGTATAGTAGTTGAAGGGTACTTTTGTGGTCATGTAACTCTCTGGCAGACAGCCTAACTTGTTCTTGACAAGTGCAGTCTTTCCCACTCCAGCGTTCCCCACCAGCATCACTGGCTGTCTCCTCTCCAGCAGCAAGTCCATGAAGTAGCGAAGACGAACAGTCTCTGCTGTGTGTACCAGAACAGCCTGCAATCATAGAAACAGCAGGAAGACACAGAGCAGAAACATACATGGTTATTATGGCTTTCTTTGAGTGTGATTTATTGACAGACATGTGTTCAGTGAATTGTATGTGATTTATAATTTCTTGTATTTCCCCAGAACACCACAACTATTCTGTCATAATAGCATCATTTGCTCAGAACAAAACCCCACTAATTATGGCTCAGCAAGAGCCTTTGGAGCATTCACAGCTGTACGCGGGAGCATGAAGAAAGACAAAAGAGCGTGGGTGATAGCTCAAGCCTTGTTGCTCATGCCTTCACCCCCACACAGTCTGGTACAGAGAGTAGTAGATGGTAATCAGACACAGTGGCAAGCCTATCATCCATTCCAGCACCCCTGCCATAACCTCATGATGCGACTTCACCCTCTCTTATTATGCTCACTGAGGCATGCATACATTTTTAATATGACTGTATTGTTTATTTTTGGTTATTTTTCTTTAAGAAGGTTGCTTCTTATGATTGTGAATTATTGGTCAAACCACTTTGCAAAGTTTCTTTCTTGAGGGTCCTACTTTTCTGTAGTTGCAGTACTTTATCTGTTCTTACCTGTAATGGTGTGCAAGTGTCCATTTCAAACGGAGGTACGGTGTCACTCCAGGGCAGGAACCGCCGGGTTTGATAGTCCAGATAGTAGTCAAACACTGTCCCCTGTGCTGGAAGCTTCACAGTCTTCATGTCTTTGGTCCACCACTGACTGAACTCTACCCGATAGTCATGGAGCTGGACAAATCATCCAAGACATACTATGTGTTAATTCATCGAATCAGTTTACATTTAGCTACGCTTATATTTTATATACTCTTTCTTGGCCACTTGAGACACTTGTCTCTCGACGTAAGGAACTGTGCTGTGCATGTTGTGCTTGACAAAGCAAGGAGAAAAATGAGTAATAATCTAGTGAACTATTATGATGAGTATTAACAAAGTATGTCATAACATTTTCCAACAGTTCTTGATGTTGCCTGTAACGCTGATGTCCAATTATAGTGTTGTTGTTTTTTTTCTGTGAAAAACCTTTATTTCTGTTGAGGAACATATGTTGTTCTTTGAGCACTCAAGAAATAAATCTTAAGCTTTATTAGTGTTATTGGGACACAAAAAAAGTATTTTGTTGTTGACGAAAACTAAACTAAGACTAAATAAAAAGTAATATTTTAAGAATGGAATTTTGAGCCTTTTAGTCAAAAAAAGAGAACTTAGTGTCATAGTTTAATACAGACAAACAGAAAATGTACTGTTATAATCCAAAGTATTTTTCAGTGGGCTTGCGTCATGTGTGGAATTGTGCACTGCAGCTTGCAATCAAAGCCATCTGAAACTTCTCTTGTTGACTAGTTTTATCAGTTTGACCTGTTGTACTGCTGTTAATTAGGAAGCTTCTTACATTTTTGTCAAGGAGGGATGCTATCTTGCTATTCTTGAAAGAAACAGAATTGAACTCATCGACAAACAAAAGAAGTGACAACAAAACAAGTGAGACAAACTAGGAGCACGCAGGCAGCAGGTGATATTTATAAAACAATAAAGTTAATTTAAGTCTAAAACTGCTGATGTGACACAGGTGATGTGGGTTTAACATTAAAGTTACTTTCAGTCAGATTTTCATGTTGCTGTCAGAAGGAATGCGTCAGTTCCAGAGTTCAGTTCGCTAGTTTAGTTTGCTAAATGGATTTACTGAGGAGAGTCTGACTGTTGTATCACTGCAGAGTAAACACTCAACCTCTTCCGCTAACCTTGCCATAGACAAGAATACCATCCGTAACCATGGTAACCGTACACAAAGATGGCGACAGCTGGGGTTTCAAAATTATATAAATATTAAAAGCATAAAAAAAGAGACTGACGGCAACCAGACAAAAACGTTATAGTGTTTGTAGACTGACACTAATAAAAATCAAATCCCCAAAGTTTGTCCGCAATTAATCTAAATCGGGTACCAAAATCCAACACTGCTTCAGTATATGTTATTGTCGTGTCAAAATTCAAGCGCTAAAAATGTCTTTGCAGTTGAAATATACCGCGCAACTTGATATTTAAAAGAAAGTAAGAATTATTACACCCTAATTTCATTTACTTGAATTAAACTGAATGAATACCTGATCTTGATACAAGGCCCCACCGAAAGCCCAGATGCAGGCAAAGGTGAAGTAGGTCTCATAGATCTCGCGAGGAGATTCAGATGGAATATTTTCTGGTGTTAGAAGGCAGTCGAGCAAAGTGCAGAGCGTCTGAAACAGAAGAAAGTCAATATATATTGACATATTATGCATGAAAAGGTCTAAAATAAAAGAAGAAATACTATACATGCACTGTATACATTTGTTGTTATGCACCTGCACCATAGAGTTCTCAGGGATGGGAGTGATGGTCTTGAAAGAGTTTTTCATCTGTTCTAGACAACGGGGAACGTATTTCTCAAACAGTATGGTGAGGTGGGCTCTTTCTGTCTGGCGTTCTCGTTGGTCAATCCAGCTGGCTACGTACCTGAGCGACAATCCAAGACACATATACAGCCTCAAACTGATGTATATTATGAATAAACATGTAAAGTGGGGTTCTGTGTAACTTACGGGTTCCAGCCCAGGTCTTGTTGGTTAACATAGAGGATTCCTGCTCTGGATACGGTAGCAGGAGTGGCCATTCTGAGGTGACTGATTTCAAACACCAGCCTCATGGACGGGGTAAGCGCCACACGTTCATTACTGGCCAGAGTCAGGACCTGAAAGATATTATTCCCAAATATTATGACATCTGAATGGTCAATATGACAGGACAAGACTCTACCCAAACGATAAGGAAAACACCTCCATATCTCATCAGATTTGACAGACTTGCTTTAGAATATTTCAAAGGCACAAGATCACTGTGACATGATTCATCGCTGTGGAAAAGGACCTCCAAGTACTTACACTCCAGGAAGTGATTTGCTGAAGGAGGAGGGGGGGGGGAGAGAAACATCTTTTTTTCTGTCTATACCACCTTGGTTGCTATGTGTTGTACAACAGTGTATGAGTGAACAGGAGGGGAGGTACCTTGTTATCATCCATCACTGTGTTGAGTGATTCAATCCACATCGGATCAATGTCTCCATCCAACACAATCCACTTAGGCCCAAGGTGGGAGATGTTTGCCTGCTCTCGCATCAGTGATGAAAGCAAACCTTACGCAGAGATTGTGGGTTGCAAAGAATAGCAGAGATCGCATGGTGTGAGTACCATTTGCACCGAGTTGTTTCTTGTGTTGCAATTTTTGCATCTTCTTTCCGTTTACCGTCTTTCCACTCTCTGGTTGCAGGATGGATGAAGCCAAACAGCTCATCTCTGTCTATTGCTTTTGGATTGAGGTCATTCCACACAGGTTTCCTCTTCAGGTTTATGTAGGTTTTATGCAGAACTCTTAATATCTGTGGAAAAAGTCAATATGTCATATTCGACATCTGTGTTGCGAAACTGAAGTGAGCATTTACTTTCACAACATTTGAAGCATAAAAATTTATAACCTGGCTTTTCCCGGTTCCTGCATTTCCAACAACAAAGACGGAGTGACGCACTGCCATGAGCTCCTCCAGCTGCACCACCTGACAAAAGTGAAGACGTTTACAAGAAGATTCTTTTGTCTCTTTTTTTCTCGGTAGGTATACACCAATACAAGTCCAACCTTGAGGATAAATGTCTCCTCGGGCTGCAGTCGGAGCTCCAGTGTGGTCTTCCGGATGGCCTTTTCAAATTCCCAGTCCCTCTCTCTCTCCACCTCCAGGCCTGGGAACAGGTCTCCCAGCAATCCCAAGAAGATGGTCACATCCTCAGTCACAACTTTAGGCAAGTTGAAGTCCCGCAGAGCACGCATGAGCACCTAAGAATTAATGTGCACACTTATATAAGGAAATGTATCTTTCTCACATGGCTATGACATGACATAGACATGTAAAGTCACCTGATCCTCTGGTCTTGTCTTGTCTCTTCGTCTCAGTGCTCCTGCCAGGACCAGAACTGACTTGACAGCACGCAAACCCCAATCATAGTGGTCCTAACGAGAAAAAGAAAAGAACACACACCTGTGGTTACACTTACCATCAATCATGCCACCCAAAGTAATGAGATTTATTGAATTGTTTCATACTTTGCTGTACTTTTGAGCCTCAGCTAAAAAGATTTATTGTTTGTGCCCTCTGTTCTGATCCAGCATTGTGAAATATAAAGGTGCAACTGAGTGTTTTTTTATCCTACCTGCTTGGAGAGTAGTTCTTTGCAGAGAGTATACAGAGTGATAAACTTCTTGGCTAAAATCTTAGCCCGCCGGAAGCCCTCTGCCACCAACATGATCTCACAAATAAGCTCAGTGTCAGGCACCACCATTGCACAAGGCCTACAGCAGGACACAGACCGAGCAGACGTGAGTTCAATGCTGAAAAAAGCTGCACTGTAAATATGGTTACTGTATCATTCCCACCTGAAAAGAGCTTTGAGGTTCTCGGGTAGCTCTGTCCTGCCTGCGTAGCCAGGATTCATAGTGATGAAAAGGCCAACTGAAGGCTTTAAGACAATGTCCTTACCAAGGAACAGGAACCTGTGAGATGGTGCACAATGTTAACAGATTTTTAAATGTATAGTTGATGAAAACTCTACGTGCTCAGCTTCAACTGCTCACCTTTTCTTTTTAGCACGAATGGCATCCTGAATGGTTTTCACCTGCACTGCTACAACAGACAGAACGTCCACAGGGATACGATTGAATTCATCAAAGCAGCCCCACGCTCCAGTCTGGGCCAAACCCTTATAGATATTTCCAATGGACTTAACATAAACGAAAAAGAAATCTTGCATTAAAATATATTTCTTGGTTGAAAAATCTAAATCAAGACAAAAACTGACCAAAAGTAACCATTATAAACTCTGATCTGTTGAACTTCTCACCTTGTAGTCCATCTGTTCAGAACAGTTGAAGATGTACACCATGACCCCCATGGCTCTGCCGAGATCCTTCGTGGTCTCAGTCTTCCCAGTTCCAGCGGGGCCTGCTGGGGCTCCACTCATGGTCAGGTGGAGTGACTGAGTCAAGGTGATGTAGCACCTACGCTTGGCAAGACATACACAAATGTGATGTTTATCATTGCTTAGCACAGTTGTGAAATTGTGTGTTTGGATTGCATGCATAGACTGAAAACTCAGCAAAAGAGCTACCGGTCTGTGAGGGGGGTGATGACCAGACGTGGTGTATTTCCAAGATACTCGTATGAGTAAAGGAACTGAGCGTCGCAGATGTTAACACAACAATGGTGGAGCTGCTCGTTCCAGCAGTGTCGAAGCTGGGAGAGCCACTGAAAGGCCTGCGAGGTGGTGACCTGTGAGAACAAAGTCATGCTATCAAACTATGTGAAAAAGATAATGTCACAAGAAACATGGTATGTAGGTGTTACGATGGCCAGAATATTTAAATGTCTTGTTTCAGTCTAAGCTTTCAGTCTATATTTTAATCTATTTAGTGAAGTTAAAGTTGTGTGTCGTTTGCAATTAAATCTGTTTTTAAGGAAATTTTGAGGAAAATTTCAAGGAATTGTGCTGTTCCTGTTCAGGTCTGTTTTAAGTCCAAATGAGACTTTTCTTTGTGGTGCACATTGGTTGCAAATGAAGAACCAAACTGTGGCTGTATGGATTGCAATTTTGAATAAATTACATGTTAATTGTAAAACAAACAAACAAACAAAAAACAACAATATTTGAATCGTAAAATGTGTTATGTACTGTAGGTTCTTTTAGAAATCACAAGAAAAGTTAATTTGGTCATAATGCCGAAATTGGCTCAAAAATGAGGCGTTAATGTCACAGAATGATTCAATCATGTCAACCTTTTGAGCAATGAGGCTGGAAACAATGTCTCTCGCATGGACATCAATAGTGCATGTGGTCATGATCTTCTGTCTGTCGCCTGAGCTCAGCTCTCCCAACAGCATGCCGATCAACAAGTTGAGCTGAGAGACCTGTAGGGAAAAAACAGATTCAAAGCAATGCTGAGGAAAAAAGACAGAAGTTGAGAAAAGAGTGGCAATTTATATTTACATGTGGGATGAAAGTGGCAACAATCTGATACAGCATTTATTGGTTCAAGTTTCCTGTCTCACTTATACTGTCAAGTATTCAAAGTCATTAAATTTCAATCCATGCAGAACACATCACACGCATGCAGTGGACCAAAGTGGACCCTGTGTACTTTAAAGACAATCAAAAGTAGTCTTGTGTTCTTGTTTTGACTAAAACGTCACTGGATGTCATTTGTCCCTGGTCCTGTATGACAGCAAATCCAATCAGTGCAGTGGGTTGAAGGGGGAGAGAGATTATTCAAACAGCAGCCAAGGACATGTTAACCTTTAATAGTGCTGATGAAACTGACAAGAGTGATAATACAACTGTGAGCACAGGCCACAATGAGGCTCCACGAGCTCGGCTCAGGTCACCGACTCTGATGTGATTATGATGCCATTATGGAAAATGTGAAAAACTAAATATCATGATAACATATTGTGTATTTTAAAGAAAGCTATGATTTGCTAAAACCACATTTTGCAATTAGCCGTATTCCATCAAGACAATATCGAATCAACAACCTCTTTTCACTGTTGAAAAGATTTGTAAAGGTTTTTCTTGCAAAGCTGCATTTAATTGAAATCTTTAAATGTTAGTATGTAAAAAGTACCTGTTTCTTGTTGTAGTCTTTTAGTGCAGACTCAAATCCCTCCTCCAGTCTTTTAAACACAAGCTCCATATCATTGCTCCACCAGATCTGAGATCCAGTGAGAGCAACCTGGGCGGGGAAGTCGAGAATCCACTGCTCTCTGGGTCTGTCCTCATACACAGAAACAGCTTCAAACAGGTGACCCCTGACGCTTTCCTTCATAGACTCCTCGAGACGAGTAAGCCAAGTCTCCACCTAATGTAAAGCATTGTAAGTTATTTTGTGAAGTTTTATAGCTAGTTAACCTTCTTTGGTACTGAATATAATCTTACCGGTCCGTTGCAGCAACATTCAGTCTGGAATGGGACGTATTCCCTCTCTTTGCTGTACATGCCCACAGCAAGTTTAGGATTATCCAGCTGTTCATTTTTGGCGAACTCAAGATCTGACATGTTGTCAAAAAACTTTGACAGATGGACAGTTACCTACAAAAGACAGTCAGTGAATACACTTATTTATGACAGAGATACTATTCAAAACAAGCAAAATCTACTTGAATGTACCTCTCTGGGACGACTCCCTTTAGAGAGGATGTCCAACAAGTCTGCAGATGAAATGAAGTAGAATCGTGGAAAGGCAACTCTCTTTGTCTCCAGGTATTCAGCAAGAGCTTTCTCACATAAAGCCAGCCTGTCAGGAAGAGGCCACACCAACAGTAAGCAGAAAACCTCAAAAAGTATAATTAAAGATAATTGAAATAAGCATGAACCTTTTTTGCAGATCCTCTAACTTCTCAAATAAACGAGGTTTGTTGGTGGCCTCGATGACATTTTTAGTCTTAGCACTGTCCAACATTAACTCCTGAAAGAAAAGAAAAAGAAAAATCTGTGACTTTTTGGCTGTTTTTCATAGAGCAAATAGGCAAATAGTAAAATATCTATAGTGTGTAGCCTTAAAGTGTGAATGAGAAACACAGAAAATTCATGAAATGAAGTCAAAATCTCTTAATTTTGCAAGTCTCATTTCAAGATTTGCCAAAAATAACAAAATTGCTCTAACCAGATTCTATAAAAACAAAAAATAAAATGTTTACAATGATGACAACACTGCATGCTCATTGGGAACAAATGGCAATAAGTGCAGACCTGAAATTCTGCATCTATTGCTTGGAATCTTTGGGAATCTGCTGGCAGCTGCTGGGAAATGTCGTCACAGCCTTTGAAGATGCTTTCGAGGTAGACCCACGTCCTTTGGACCTCCATCCACACCATCAGCACAGAGTCAGCCACAGTCAGCTGTTTTTGTAGCTCCACCACCTGATACAAGAAGTGGTCTACATGCTTGCTCTGAAAGACGCTCTGCAGCTGAACCTTGAGGATAAGGACATGGAGACATGAGCAATCTAAAAGATTTGGTCCAAGTACACCAAACCACCACCCAATCTGTGGTAAGAGAATGCCATATCTTGATGACCAGACATCATTACATTAATCATTTTTATTTGAAAACACATTCCACCTCATCAGCATGCCCGGCCATAAAAAAGTGGGGGAGGGAAACGGACTATTTAAACAAAGATGGAGGCACTAAAAGTGGCAAGACTTCTAATTGCTGGCTGTAACCCCCCTCCTCATACATCTGGTGTACATGTTCAAAGACCGCCATGGTGCAACAATGCCCTGTATTCTCAAGCAGCTATAAATCTAAGGCCTGAATAGGGACCTCTCTACTCTCAGCTGTGCTGTTAGACACTCAGACAGGGCGGCCCCTTTCTGCAGTCTCATCTCTATTCAGCTCTTAACTATCAGTGCTTCTCACAGACAACTGATGTCGAGAACAAGTTCTTGTGCTTTTACAGCCATTATGCATTTTTCGACGTTGTGGGGTAACACGTAAAATCCCTTTAGATACCTACCTGATGATCTTCTAGAGTTTCAATAAGTTCCTCATCACATTTAAGCAGCGGCACAGAGGTTTGGTAATGTTCTTCATATGAAAGCTCCATGGATGCCCATGTTTGACTTATTTCTGTTACAACCTAAAATAAAAACCAGCATACAACAATGTTATAATAATACAAAACGCATTCCCAACTGTATTTGCATTGTGCTAGATTTACAAATGCTCCTAAAGTCAGCTTTGAGCTCCCTGTCATTGCTTTTTTCATATGCATTCTAACTTCAAACAACTGATATCTCTGGATCAGCTGTCAAGAACTGGTGTAGATCTGGATTTCAAGTAATCTAAAAAATCCTGTTTAATGTTCAGCACATTTCTCTAAAGCCAAAACATGAGGAATATGAAATAATGTTTATAGTAACACCCAGACGGCAAATAAGTTTGCTACAAAGTCACATAATAAGAATATCTCGTCCTGTAATCAAATCTCACCACAACTCATGAAACTGAATTTAAATCCAAAAACACTTGACAAGGAATCCTATCACAATATATAATTTGTGATTATGAAACACAACAGTAATGACTATGATGTATTCATAGGTGAAGAAAAACCTTCTCTATGGCCATTTCTTTGACTGCCTTATCCACTATGTTGCGAACTTCATCATCAAACATATGGAGCTGCAGAGCCAAGAGGTCTTCCAAGGTGGTGCTGTCCGTCACAGTAAAGTTCGTCTGTTTAAAAAGAACGATACAAAATCTCACATTTCTATGATGCTAGAAGAAAAAAATGCTGCTCTATAGCAAAACCTCTGCTGTGTGTATTTATGCACCTGCGTTGTTCTAATTAGCTGCACCCAGTGGCGCTCTCGTATTGCCAGGTTCTGGAGTTGACTCACGGCCCGCAGTGACGTCAACAAGTTCTTTACATAAAGGTCTAATCCAGAATACACGTCCCACGCGCGGGCCTCTTTGTCAAGCTTCCGTATGTCCTACACAAACAGAAGGTAGGTAAACATAATTAGTTATTAGGGGCATCTGTTACAAACAGCAATGGTGCATGACAGCAAGACAGCAGGAGAGATGAGCTGGTGTGATGTAGCACTGTTGGTGACCTCACCTTGGCAAACCTCCTCAATTCTGCATCCATCTGGTCCACGTTTATCTGCCTCCATTTGGTCATTGTCCAGTTTTCCACACTGCTCTGTATAGATAAAGACACACGCAGAGGGGTCAATGGGCTGAGGGGGGCTTAATGGGGACATTTAGAGGCTACAGGGTATTCAAAGACTCTACAACAATCTCCAAGAGGACGGGCAGGTCGTGTCATTTAGTTATTGAGGTATTGTAGTAGAGTGATGAGGCCTTTAGCTGTATTTCCATCCCCCTCCGAGAAGAATGACACATGATTTTAAATGGTTATAATACAGATTGAACTACTTACCTGCACATACACAACTATGTCCCAGAGTTCTTTGAGGACCGTGATCTCTCGTCTGCAGAGTTTGATGTCTCTGTAGTCAGGAATGGTAACATCAAACAGGTTTGTGGACTCCTGCAGCTCTGCCACTTCTTTCTCCATATCCTGGATTGCTTTTTCAGACTAGAAAACACATGGCAATCGTCACCCAAAGTGTACAGCAGAACATGGTGTCATTTTTATCCTACAATAAAGCATTCTTAAACTCCTACTTTTTCCAGACCAACATAGGGATGCACTGCATCGTAACTGAACGGTGCCTTGGCTCTGAACATCTCCCTGAAATTGGTTTGTTTTACCTGAAAAACAGAAAAAAAACTGTTTCATGTTCTTCCCTTTGGAGGGGATATAATACAATCGATTCCACATGTGCAGATACAATATCTCTGGAAAAAAGAACTAAAAGCGGATTGTCACCTCAAAATCCATGCATCGTCTCCGTAAAACCATCACCTCCGCATTCTGCATGGGCGCCACCTCATGCCTCACTTTTAAGGCCAGTTTTTTAGCGCTGCCCCATTTCTCAGGGAGTTCCTGGAGAAGGATATTTAGTATTTTCATTCTTTTTGCATTGTGTTAATTATTGAAAGTTTTGAGATAGTCAACCCGTTCCTTACCTCCATTTGAGAGTAGAACTGCTCCGGTATGGTCACACCATATCGGTCCAGGAGGTTCATTGTTTCTCTCAAAGGCCCAAATATCTTGTCAGTGGTTTGCTGTCTGTCTCTCACAGCCAACAGGTGACTCATGACTTCCACAAAGGCACGGTGGTCCACTTTAGCCAGAGGGTGGTTTAACCCTTCAACAGTGGCTTGGATGAACTTCTGCAGCTCATCCAGACTGAGAGGGAAAGCTTGCACAGTAAGAACAACTGATGTCACAGTTGGGTCTGAATGGAAAAGTCATGCAGAAACTCCTTTTACCTGTTAGTGACGTATGTCAAGAGGTGCTCTTTGAAGAGCCAGCTCCACTTTTTTACGATGTTAAGAAGGCTGGCTTTAAAGAGTTTGACATCAACCCGAAACCAACCATCAAACACTCTGAAGTCTTCCAGCTGGGAAATTTCAGCATACAGATCTTCATAATAATCAATCTGTAAAATTAAGACAATATTAGATACTACAATATAAAACGTCCATGTGTTGGAAGAACCCACAAGGCTCACAAACTTTTCACCTGTTCTTTGAATTTATCGATTGTAGGAGGGGTCTCTGGAAGCACATCTGCTCTATGAGCCTCCATCTCCTCTGCTGTAAGTCCACGTCCATACAGGAGAAACTGGCTGAGAAACTCAGCTCTGTCATCTTGCCATAGGTGGGAATAGCAATCAAACTTCCTCTGGTAATTTATCGCTTTCTTCAGGATATTCTCCACTCGCTCCATTATTTCTTGCCTCAGGTCCAACAAATCTAGCATGTCATCCATTACATCCTGTAAGAGTTATATTACATGACATGAAACATCAGGAGAATCTACTATTTGGAGAACAACACCCCATAATGAGTCTGGCAAGTTTATTACAGTAAGACGTACACTTTTGGGGGTTGAAATAGAACATATCTGTATGATTGATTTGTTTTGACGGCTATAAATCATACAGTGTACAAAAACACATTTCTAAAAAGAAATTTCACTTTACGTAGAAATAATAGAAGTGTTCCTTCTACAAGTTCAGTCATTTAAAACAATTCAGATATTATAGTTTCCTTTTGATACCATCAATTTTGCTACAAAAGACAGAAAAACTATAGTTTTTATTACAGTTTCTAAGAACTAGTAATGTCATACACAGACGATTAATCCTCTGAACTCCCAAAACTGCCGATATGTTTCAAAGGCATGTTTTCGTTTAGTATAATTTTTTTTTGAAAAGTCACCAAATGTATTTTACAGAGTCAGAAACTTAAAAACTATCATTTTTTTTCTTGTCGTCGTACCCCTTTCTGAGAATAAACAATCATTAATGACTTTAGATATATTATCTCATGTTTTTGTTTTGGTTTCAGTTTTTACTACACTTTGTTAAATGCACACTAATTTAACCCTCTTAACACCAATTTGAAAGGCATGATATCTTTAAAAAAAAAAAGCAAAAAAGACAAAATTAAACAAAGCCACACACCCAAACAACAAAAAAAAAAAAAAAAATGCAAAATTTCAAAACGGCAAGACGCTCATGTGCCAGAAACCCAGAAACCAACAAACCAACAAATAAAAAAATTAAACAAAAACCCCGGAAAACAACCCAAAAGGCTTAAAAAAACTAAAACAACCAAAATCCTCGGCTGAACTGCAGACTGTGTTTTCATAGAGCAGAGAGATGACAAGTATTGAAACACATTAAAGAAATTTAAGTAGTAAAACATCTAGTGTTTCTAGAGTCCTTTGTGGAGATTTTTGCAGTACCAGTAGCACCTGTGGGCACTGGGAAAAATGCTGATTCTATTATTTGTTTATTTTTTCCCCCGTTTTTATGAAAGATAATATATTGTTTTGACATTGTTGTGTAACTTTTGCTGGAATAGTAAAAAAAAAAAAAAAAAAAAGCGCTCGAGTAAGTAAAAAAAACTTGTGTTAATGTACCTGGTAGCTCTCTATGCTAAGATGAGCGGCCACTCTCCTGACGTTCACTGAAGTCTTGAATATATCTCCAAGCAGTCCCTCCACCAGTTCATAGAGGCCATCTCCTGCCTCTCGCTCCATCGAGGGACAGAAGTTCATCCCTGAGCCGTTCAGCAACAACTGGGCCTCAAACAGAGGAGCCTGGTTTGGCCACGATGCCATGTTGTCCGCAAAGAACTGAAGAGAGTGGCTGATGTAGTTGAAGAGTCCCTCCACCACCATTTCATCGATATATTCTAGGTAGGACAGCCATTCTTCTGAAGCAGGATCAGCATGGAAGAGGGCCATATTCTCCTAAATAAATGTAGAATACAGGAGAGAGGTTTAGCACAAGGTCTTGGCGCTGAAATAATATCAATATTTAGTTTATGTGACTTGAAGGGATAGTGCAGGAAGTCAAATTTAATTAAATGGGGTTTTATCTGATAGAACAGCTAGCATATTGTTATTTAAATGGCTTCCCAAGAGCTGGAATATCTTAAAATAGAGGCAGTAAAATAAGTTGTAGATGTCAGAGAAAAATGAAGTGTTACATAAAAAGTTAAGAAGCTAACAGTGTCAAAAACTCCAGACTAACATTAGAAAGAAAAGTGTGTTTTTAATGAATTTTAACTTCAAGATACATGGTATAGGGAATTTAGAAGCAAGCGTTTAGAATCTACATCCTCATATCAGAATCATCAAGAAAAGGAAAGGACACCAAATCTGAAGGTAAGCAAAAATACAAATTATGAAATTATCAACATGTAAAGAAACAGGGTTTTAAATTCAATGGAACTTGAATTGTGCTGTAACAAATACTGATGTAAAACCTGAATACACACCTGCACCAGCTCATGTATGACGTCTCCATCCTTCGTCATGGAGCCGTTCTTCTTACCGACACAGTCTCCTCTCTCTTCCAGCTGTATGAGTGAGCCTTTCTTGTTGTCTTTTCTGCAAAACATGGCCTGCTTGCTCCATCCCTTCATCACTGACTGAATGCCGTCACAGTTCTCCTTGGCTCTACTCACTCTGCTTACGAGGTCTTGGACGAGGTGTTTGGTGGTGCTGATGAAGCTCCAGCAGTCCTGGTCCTGCCACGTCAGACTGGTCTCCGCTCTGGTCAGCTCCAGGTCGACGGACTCCAGCTCAGCTCTAATGAGGGGAAGTTCCACCTCTAACACTGTCTGCTTAAGCTTGTTGTACCATTGTACTAACAGCTGCAAACTGCTCAAATACTGGAAGATACAAGTGTGAAGAAAATGTAATGATAACAAGAAGGACACATCGCTTATTGTTTAACTGAACGTGATTGTCTCCTACCTTTGTGAACATGTCACGCTTCTCAAAAACAGTCAGTGCAGCTGCAGGGATGTCGAGCTGATGGAGCGTCTGAATATACTTCACATCTTTCAAGACTTCAGCCAGCTGAGAAGTGAAAGGCAACAGTGATTAACTCACATACATAGTCACAGTGGGGTGGTGGTGAAACAGTTTGTAACAGAAATCTTTGAAGAATATAATAATGGAAAATGTAATTGCAAAAAAAAACAAGTCTTTTCTCTGCCAAGATGTTTCCATTTTTGGATTTGTGACAAAGTCTGGCAGCAGTATGATTAAAAAAAACAACAAACAAACATGAAAATAATGTTTGCGGAAATTTAAAGAGACACAGTTTGAGTCTAGGAATGAATTGACTACAGTGAATAGAAGAATATTATTTTTTGCGCCTTAACTCAGTTTGCTCTTGACCGAATGCCAGAAGTGGGAACCAATTTGACTCATATTTAAAGGACTGAATCATTTACCTTTGGGTTGAAGTTGACTGAGATCAGGCCACATGAGGGACTCCTGGAGATAAGAGGCTGGTTCAGGTTGATGAGGCAGGACTGTTCCAAACCATTACACCAGTCGGAGTAAATCCTCTCCTCGTACTGGTCCAGCAGAATCAACATCTCCGTGTACATGTTGTGTTCATTCACCATCTCCACACCGTCTGCATGCCTAGAAATATTGTTTAAATACTCATCTCTTGTCTGTTCCACGTATCTATTTGTAAATCTTTCTGGTAATGACGTTTTTACTGACATGTCAAACAGCAGTCTGATTTTTTCCCACGGTGTTTGAATGCGTTCTCTGAGCATTTTTGCCCACTTCAGAGCTCCAGAAGTGTGAGCCATGTTCTTAGTCAGACCGCTTTCCATCTGTAAAAAAAAACAAAAAAGTGACAAAGAAAGAAAAAAGCTAAATTAACAACACCTCCTGTGCATTGACTGCATATCTCTAATATCAAGTTTTAACACCAAATACCTGATTGAGCTGGGATTTAAACAGACATTTACAGTTCTCCAGCTCTTCTCTGAAATGTTGCTGAAGAAGGAGAAAGTTGGGACTGAATATCTGTCGAATTTGCCTTTTCTCCAGGAAGGGTCCAACAACAGTGAGCATCTGAAGGCCAAAAAAAATAGATGCAGCTCCATCACTCACTATTCACATTATCAGTAATGCAATTAACATCAGACTAGCACCCAGTTGTGCTTACTTTCAAAGCTGATTCCAGTCCTGAGCAATCTTTAAAAGCCAAGCACAGAAGGCTTCCAAGGCGGCATTCAAAGTCCAAAATCTTCATCTTGAAATCCTTAAACTCGTTTTCAAAACCCTAATGGAAAAAATAGAAGAGGTATTTAATGATGGAAATTAGTGTGAAATCGTGGAGTTTGCACCATCAAGCAGTAGCTGTTCAATCTTAATTAAAATTAGAAATGCCTGAAGACAAATTTTTAGACTTTCAGGCATGAGTTTTACCTGAGAGTTGAAGTCAAGTGGGCTGTTTTTACTCTGCTTCAGCGCTTGGCAGTCTTTACTGAACTCTTTGAGTATCTTGGCAGCCTGCTCGCTATGCAGCTTCCCTTTAATTCCACCAAATTCCAGCTTTTCCATCCTCTGAAAGTCCAGCATAATTTCAAACAAGTCCTGCAAAGAAAGCACATTGTAACAGCAAACAAAACCATATTAAAAAAAAAAAAAAATCACAATCTCAGTGAAACACCTGAGTAATACAACACAAATCTGAACTCACCTCCAACTGTAGCATACGATTAAAGAAGTGGTTGAAACGTGAAAAAATCAGGGCGGATGGGAAATCCCAGAGTGCGTGTTTCGTTTGGTTGGCCAGCCTCTCCCTCTGGGTCTGATAGCCGTCTTTAAAACATGTGAAGACTTTTATCGCGCTCCTTACCATTTGTAGACTTTCCTCTGGATCTTCTCTGAGGAGCAGATCTGCAGAGAGGTATGTAGAAGCCTGCAGGGTGAAAGGTTTTAAATCTGTGAATTTGTTCACATGGACAGCCAATAAACTGATACTGACAGCATGCACTGTGTAATCATATCCACAGTAGTCTCACATGTATGTGTCACTGAGTAATCCGTCGCTAGTAAAGTTGAAAATGAAAATTCCTACTTGTTCAATGAGCAGATTGCAGAGTTCCTGTAGCAACACCACAATGCGTGCAGGTCTTTGGTAAGATTGGCATTTGGTCCAGATGAGGAAGAGCAAGTGGAAAAGTGCGGGGATGTATGTGTCCATGTGGGGAAACCCTTTCTTTTCCAGATGGGACAGTTGTGCATGGAGTGGCTGCAGATGGAGGTCAATGTCCTGGGCTTCTTGAAGGGCTTTTTAATCAAAGAAAGAAATTAAAATTGCATTATAGAGATGGAGATAATATGTTAAAGACTCCAGTGTGTTCTCTTTGAAAAGACACCAGCTAAACTTACCATTAAACACATTTCCAATTAGAGTCTTGATGATTGGATGATAGCTGCTGTCCATCATCTCTAACATCTCAGCCATCATCTGAACAACGGGACTCTGAAGCTACAAGTGAAAGTTGTGAAACACTTTAACAAAGAGTTGAATAAAAATCAACTCAATTATATTTCAGTAAAGATCAGGAAGAGAAAGGAGCAAACCTGGTGATAAATGCTCTCGACGTTGCTCTTCCTCGAAGCCCAAAACTTGAGCTCTGCACTGGGTCCTGGATTACAGCCTGTTTTGAGTAGATCTGACGAATCCTCCTTTAAAACTTTCTGGATCAGATTTGTCCAGTTGATGACCTGCGTCTCTATGGCATGGGCCAGCGCCCTGTCATAGTTTTCATACCTGAGTGGGACAGTTAAAGCTAAATATTGCCTAACACTTACAGTATAAACAAAAATAAAGCAGTATGTGTGTGTTTTCTTACATTTTAAAGCTGCTGTATAATTTTTCCATCCAGTCCATTGCAGCTGGGATAGGGAGGATAGTTTTCCCTAAAACCTGACCTCGCACTACTGATGTCTTACTGCACATGCTCTGAACATGGCGAATGATGTCTTCAGACATCAGGTTGGGCCACATCTGATGGTTTTTGTTGTTTGACAGCAGCGGAGCACACACCTTGTGAAAAGACACATTTTCAAACACAAAAGCATGTGCATTGCAAAAATAACTGACAGCACATGGAACAAAATGGTATTTTGTGATGTACAGGTATATGACAGACAGTGTATCAATCACCTGCTCAACTGTGCATGACAGCTGCTGTAGCAGCGATGGAGACAAAAGGCCAAAAAGCAGAAGTTCCCTGTAGTTTTCAGAGTTGATAATAACAACTCTGCTCTTAAGAATATAGAGCTGCTTATTCTGAGCAGCAGGTGGGACCTGCATTTGAAAAAATATGATAATGTTTCATCAGAAATGACACTTTGAAATGAAATAAGACACGATAAATACATCAATTTCTACACTTTGTAAGTGTGCTACACTTATCGAGTGTACAAGTCTAATTTAAACACACCAATCGAATCTTTTCCCCACTGACATTTTGACTTGCTACAGTAGGAAAAAAATAACATTGACCATGATTTAGTCCCATTACAGTTAAGCCCCAAAATCATTTATATCCATATAAAACATTTATTTATTTATTTATTTATTTATTTATTTATTTAAAATTTGACTCTTGGCTTTTATTGGGCTCTTTGGACAATGTAAAAGAGTATAAATAATTTTTGACTTGTCATCTTTTGTGCAAATCTGGAGAAAAAAAAACGTAATCATAATTAAAATGTTTTAACACGATTGTCATTTTTATGTCACTTCCGGTCAGAGGAAGCTAATTAGTAAAATAATAATTGACTAATAACGTAATTTTTGGCATAGGTATGAATGATTTGGGGCTGTCAGTCTAAAGAAAAACAAAAAATACACACAAAAAAAACAGTGAGCCAGCGTTTTTTAAATCATTCTTACACCTGTGCTCTGACATGCTAACATGTCTGCGACCTGTTGGAGAGTCTGGAAGAACCGTACCTCATTGGAAGCGACCAGAAAACCTTTTGTCGACAAGGAGAAAAACACAAGTGACTCCTTTTCGAAGAAGTCTTTCAGCAGCGTCTGAAAGTCCTCGCTGACGGAACTCTTCTCCCAGGTTTGACGGCTCAGTCGCAGCAGCTCACAAACTTTCTGCTCGACAAACTTCACTCTGTCGTCCTCCAGGAAACACGGAACCGTTTCTTCGTCGGACATGACGCTTTACGACCAGGACATGCTGTAGTCGATTAAAAAAAAAAACACACACACACACAACTTACACGTGTCAGCTTTAGAAATTTGCTTCTAAATTGTCCATTAGCTTGTTGTAAGTAAAGTTGCTGTATTTTCCTGTTAGCTGAGGACCAGCAGTACAGGGGCGGGGGCGGGTGAGCGTCCTGTCGCTTAGCAACAGCCATTCTCCTCAATCACTGCCAGGTAGCCATCTTTGATTCGCGCCAACGTGTCAAAGGCTTTTTTTTTTGTTTATTGTTTTTTTTTTGTTGTTGTTTTGTTCCCACTTAAGATTAAATACTACAGGTAAACAGGGGGGAAATGCTGAAAAAAAAAAAAAAACAGTGTTACAAGTTTTCTGCATTTCTATATTGAAAATTAAAAAGCACCAACATTGTGGCAAAGGTTCATACAGTTTATGTTAAAATTGAACAAATTGGCATAAAATCAGGTACAGAATTCGTGTTTAATTTTATTCCCATATTAGAGTTATGGATCTTGACAAAGGGAATTTCTGTTATCACTATAAATCTGGAAAAAAAGGTATATTTATCAGAATATAATGTCCTGTAAATCAGGCTGTGAATGATATACGAACAAACCCCTGAGTAAAATCCTTCAGAATACACATAGGAATAAAACAGAAAAGTTTGGCATATGTAGGTAATTTAATTAAATGCAACAACAACAAAAGATTATCTAAAAGATTTCACTGTGAAACCACACTGACGAACAAACTTTATTTTTCTGCTGTGCTGGGTACACAATAATTCCTAGTTTTGTTTTTTGCATGCCATCATATCTCACTGATATCTTCTTACATTTTTTTTTTTTTTACTAAACTGGCACATGGGGCCTTGATGGCACAATAGTAGTATAACCATTAATGCATGACATCCACTCCAGTGAACGGTTGCATTTTTATTCATAGCAAAAAAGAAAAAAGAAAAAGAAAATAAAGTATGCTAACCCCTGTTCAGATATGTGACAAATATTTTTGTATTATCTGAAGTGTAAATTTCTGACTAAGCGTATGAGAAAATAAGCTAATTTTGCAAAATTGTATTTACAAAAACATTATTTGCACTTCACTTTTTAAATGTATGATGCACATTTTAGAGGTAACAAATATTAATAAAGACAGTGATCATATGACAATACAGATACTGTTTTGGAGATCATCTATTGCTGATTTGGAGTCATTTTTGTAGATGTGTTTTCTTGTTGATGTTTGAATAACCGTATGATATACTGCACATGAAAGGGTTAAAATACTATATTGGACTCTCTCGCTCAAAATAAAAGATATTGCAAAAAAAATTCAGTTAGATATGTTCTAAGACTTGTTTGGAAGAAGAAGAAAAAAACTCACTTAGTTTTTAAAGAGATAGAGTCATAAAACCAGTTTGCTTTTTTCAGTAGCCTGTTATTATGTCTGCCACTACTGACTGTGTGATTTATATTATTTTAAATGACTAGAATAATAAGCATGTCAGTTACTTGCCTAAAGTAAAAGCAGCATTACAATAAATATATATTTGCAAAGGATTCTCTTATTTGTGCTCCATCATGTAGTTAATCTTTGGTGGTTTGGAGTTTTTTCTTTCCACAATGTCTACTCTGTCTTGTTACATAGGCGACTGTAGGAGTACACAATGTTTGTGTTGTGAGTGAATGTTGCTGTAAATATCTGGTCTCTTAAGACAGTTTTTTCTTGTTGTTAACAGACAGTTAATTACAAGTTCATTTGGAAGTTCTAACATACAGATTAAAGGAAAACCCAACACAGAGTCTCTTACTAAGCTACCATGTGCCACTAGAACAGCTTTAATGCACCTTGGTATCTCCTGGAAGGATGCAACAACCATTCATCCAAAAAATATTCCCTCATTTGCTGTTTTGATAATAGCAGTGAAAAGGTGTTCTTTTGAGATCTGGTGACTGTGAAAGCCATAGCATATGATATTCATAAACCATGCAGTGGCATCTCAAGCCCTATAGAAGAGGGCTTTGTCATCCTGGAAGAGACTTATTCTTTCCTCTGAAGTGACCCACATAATCCCAGCAAAATTCTTCCCACAGCATATCAGAAGTTGTTTTTTCCCTTCACCCATCTGCATCCATGCCACTATTTACTGTATATAGCCTGAGTATGCACAGTAATTCAAACATTCTTGGTTTAAATACGTACAAATCTGTGGCCCCTTTTTTATGACAGGCCTGTACAGAAGAGGAGTGTGTATTGGAGCCACAGACTGCAGTAAAATGCATGTCGTGTGTGTGTGTGCAGCTACTTACTTGTTGTCTTAGCAGCACGGCACTGTACCCAGCAACTGCCATTTATAAGGGACTTTATTGCACCACATTTTAGAGCAGCCTAGAGGTCTGGCCTGCTCTGAAATGCCTTTAAATCAACAGCAGATTGTACTTTTGAGGAAGCTTAAAGATTTAATTAACTGACTACTATCCCGATCTATTAGTGAATACTGAGAGTTTTTAAAGCGTATAAGGATATTAGAGATGGGAAGGGTTTGGCTAAAGCACTGATAACACAATTTCTGTGCGTGCACTTCCTACTGCAGAGTGACATCTTTTCTACTTTGTTTCGCATCCAGAGACAGATTCTCGAGGGGGGGAAAAAAAAAAAGCAGAGGAGAGTGCGACAAACTCCTCAGATTTGCAGGTGGCACTACCGTTTTGGACCTCATCACTAACAATGACAGGACCACCTACGGGGAAGAGATTGCCTGCCTGTTGCTATGGTGCTAATAACAAGTTGGAAGCAATGCAGTCAAGCAGTTAAGATGGAAATGGCTTCTGATGTAATCCACATACTCGTTTTACTGTGAAAATCCGCACAGATGTTAACATGGTTGAGAACATGAGTCATTCCATTTGCCAAAGACCTGAAAATTCAAATAGCCTCAAATGGGATGTGATCATAAAACTATCATCACAGGGAGCATAAAAAAAAAAAAAGGTCAGCATCTCGCAATCTATCCCATGTACAATTATAGCTCTGCATGAATCTGTCTCTTCCTTTATCACAGTATAACCAAACAAATAAAGACATATCTTTTTTTACTTTTACCTTCTGCCAGCTGCCTCTGATCCAAAAGCTGTAACATCACAAAGCTGGCGAGACAGACTGAGCCAATTATACCCTCTCAAGCAACCAAAAAACTATTTCTTAGGAAACAATGCTGTTCAAACCTGGCACCGTACCTGCCACCTCAACGATTTTCCTGCCAAGGCTTGTTACACTGCTGAGCTGGCCTTCCTCATATCTCTATCCAGTGCTTGTTGTGCAGTCTGCCACCACAAAGTCTGTGCTGCAACCCGACTGTCAATATGTAAATTAATTTATCACTTGCAGGAATTTTTTTCTTGGCATTGAAATGGTGTAGTGCATAATCTGTTTTCTTAAATTACTCTGTTAAAAACACAGAGCTTTAGATGATTTAAACTGTATTAGTTTAAACTCTGCATGCATACTGGTCTGTGTGCTTGTATTTGTTGTCTTTTAGCCTTCAAAATTGCAGAAGGAACATTTGTAATATGAAGCATCTCATCAGTGATTGGCACTGTCACCAGAGCTTTGTTGATGACGCTGTATTGATTCCTGAGATGAAGCACAGAACGGCACTCCATCATGACAGTCCAGTCAATCTGAGACGCAGCAGTGACCAAGAAAATGTTTAATCTGAGTCTAAAATCAGTTCTTTTAGTTTAATTGTATACAATTTCTAACTCTGAGCCAAGCCGACTCCGAGGGCTGATAGATGCACTGTATATAAATGTCAGTGCGCTACAGGTCGAGCGACATTTCCAAATGTTTCACCAGAGAAAGATTTGAATAAAGAAAGATAAGCTTTTTGTTTAGATTATTGCTAGTCGTGTTTAGTTTTCTCAGCAGGTAAATAATTAGGTTTCAATAACATGATTATCACCAATTTGCTTTAGATACCCTACTGCTGCTTATAATTTGTATTTCACACACTTATATTAGCCATAATAACAAGTATTTTAGCCATTAAATCACATAGAAAAAAGAATTAATGAAAGAGAAGGATCACAGAATACAATCATTTAGGGTTCACTGAGCAGCAACAGTTGAATTTAATGTCTGGAAATGCATTTTTTTCTGTACCAGTTGAGAGATATGATGTATGCGGTATGGAAAAATCATCCAGTCAGTCCACCCAGTCACTAAATCAGACTTACAATAACCGCTGCCATAAAAAATATCCATCAAGCTATTTCTAAGCTTGACTGTGGTTCAACTGAGAGCAATGCTTTCCTTTTGAGCAAATCAGTTCACATTGAACACACAGATGTGATTCAGTCCTGCTGCAACAAACTAGCTTGTCTTACCTGAAATCACCACTCCTAACTCCTGTTAAGCACATTCAAGAAGTTCTATTACTGCAGCACTTTGGACTGCAAAGCCATTTTCACCTCCAAACCACGGTACCAAGAACATTTGCTTCCTCACTGAATGATGCTATTTTATTTTACAGGGGGAAAAAAAAAACAGTGTCATGGTTGTTATCAATGCCTCTTATTTCTTTTAGATTTCATCTTATTCCTGTTTATTACCTTGAAGACAACGGAAATGCAAACATAGTGCATGAATGAATTAAAGAAATAAGCTCACGGAATGTCAGCCTGTGTAGTGCTCACGTTTGGACTGGTCTATAGTTTAATTTATTTGGATGCACGAGATATCTGCCTCAGGTATAGAAAAAATCATCCTAACCATCATCCTTTGTAACAAATAATTTGCTGGAACAGCTTTCTGGATCCAACATGAACTCGACATCAGACATTCTGTGAGCCACCACCTCCACTGTAGTTTTTTTTTTTCATATACAGAAGACAAACTGCAGTTCTACAATGTATTATGTTTGACACCTGCTGTGTGCGTAACACCTGACTCCAAGTCAGAAGGTCCATACCACAAGGTCGCCCTCTACAGGACTCAGCTTGGGCTGCTCTCACTGTCCCCCAGATCACTGAAAACTCTGCAAACAAAGCTGTTTAGGTCAGTTTTAAAGCAGCACAATATCACAGATTCATCTCAGGTGGATTTATAACATGAATACAATGAGACTCTCAGATCAGCTGATATGGAGAAAACAAAACATTACTTTCTTCTTTAATTTTTACTCTTTTCTTTTTTTTATTTTATGAAGACAACATAAAAGAGATAGTGGAGGTGCTGAGAATTTAAAAAGGAATAAGGACAAACTTGGAAGTCGTGGTTTGTGTGAGCTTGAAAAGTTGCGGTGCGCACTCTGGCACCGTCAGTGGCGTCCTGTAGAGGGCACTGGCTTTTCTCTTTTCACACATCTTCATGCAGATCCAAGAAATATGGGAAACACAACAGTTGGAGACAGTTTGTCAACTTAAACCTTAATTTTGTACGATTTTTCCAACGATTTTGATAGATAGATAGATAGATAGATAGATAGATAGATAGATAGATAGATAGATAGATAGATAGATAGATTTCCACTTTCATACTAAATGTATTTATATGATTATTATCACTATTATTATCACTATTATTATTATTATGATTAGTATTATTATTATTACAGACCTAATAGAGAAAAAAAGTGGCATGCAGCAGGTTGACAAAAGTCCCGAAATCAATTTGTAAGTCATATTTAAAAACACAGGCGCGTCAGGCGAGCAGTGCGCAGCGTGCGTCTGTTGTTTGCTGACCTCCCGTCCATATAATAATTGATCGCATTGACTAAATAATAATATCTTGTCAGTCATGCCGTCATAAGTTATTGCTCCACCTGTCTCCGGAAACACAGACGCGATAAATAGTTTGTTGGTGGCAAATAATTGCCCCACACATGGAGATTTTTTTTTTTTTCTTTTGCCCTTTACGCCCACGTAATGAATGGTAAAAACTAAGGGCTGCTGCGCTCTGTTGCGCACAACCTGACAGTAGGATCTCTGTTGGTGGATCACTCCAAATCCTCCAAGATAGTGCTAAAGCTCTTCGGGTGTTATGTAAGCCCCCGGAATGAACAAATTTGTTAGCCCACACCCGAGGGCATCTGGTGATGGATATGTTGTCCTGGGGGACCGGGGAGGCCGCAGCACAACAGCCGGCCGTTTATCTTGAAAGGCTTGTTTTAAGTGTTCCTCGGTTGGGAAACAAAAGCTTTAAGGGCACCCATTACCTTACAATTGTTGTACAATCCCCATTGTTGAGTTAGTTCACACACATAGGTATTAGAGCATATGCCATGCTTTAGGGCTCAGATTTAAGCCTGGTTTAAATGGCTTATATGGATAAAAATCTTAGTAAGTAAAGTAAATAAATCCTAATTGTAGACTTCTAGTTTGAGCATCATTTGCTTCTTCAGTGCTAAAGTGGGTTAAATCAAATGTTAGAGCACTAACTGGCGCATACAGTGACTGACATGTGCCCGTGCTTGTGTCTGTGCATCCACAAGGGGTGGATCAGGGTCCAGGCGGTTATAGGTGGGACTCCCCTGGGGATGGCCAGGCCACTTGTGTCTGAGGGGCTGGTTTATCCCACTTAATCAGCATCCTGAGAGACTGGCACTGCCCCCAATGGCCATAATGCACGGGGTCACTTCGGGCTCCTCAAAATGAAGTGAAGCCCCAGCAGACAATGCGGCTGTCAATCAGCCTTAACCTGAGCTGGGCCCTTTATTCCTCATATAGTGTACTTGTGTAATCATTCACTCCATAAATGCAAATTAATCTCATCAATGTTTTGACGCACACAGGGGCAAGGATACACGGAGAGCATTTTTGCATATCAAATACTTGCATTTCTCACAGTACAGTTTCCCCTTCCTGGAGACTGCATAATGGGCTGCACAGAAGGGCAAATCAGGGATGTCCTCTGTGCAATGTTAATCACACGTACACCTGTTGCAATGAGATGATAGCTTTTCTTACACGGCAGGCAAAGATCCAGATTCTCTCAAATTATTTTGCATACATCACGTTAAGTAAAAATTCCACTTGTCCCCGTGGGGAAGGCAGCCTCTCTAATGCTGATCATCCCAGCCGCATGCTGTTGAAAATACATTTATCTAAAAAAAAAAACCTAACAAGATAATGAAGACACAGGAGAGCGCTTCCTGCAATTTGCAGTAGCTCTTCCGCTTCGTTTAGACCATAATTTGTACTTGTTTGGATGGCACGTACAGTCAGTGGTTTGGGGTTTGTAGCGGTAAATGTCCCAGGGGCTTCTGTCAGTCCGGCACCATAATAAATGACAGAGCTGAGTGAGCCTCCTTGGCTGTTTCTCAACATCGCTGGCTTCCTCGGGGCCTTGTGTAGCATTTGTAGAGCGCGTGCCCTTTTGATTTCCTAATCCCAGCACGAGCTGAAGGAATGCTGGCTCTCTATGAGATATTCCACTCACAGGCCGTGATTTATGTTCTCGTGGCGCAGGGGCTCGGCGGTGAGAGGATCGCAGGTGTTGTGGAGCCTCAGTAAAAACTTTTAATATGCACACCTCGTGGTCTCTGGCAGGGCCCCGGCACAAGGATTGCTGCCATTCAGTGGGGGGGGTGGGTGGGTCAATAAATGTTTAGAATTCATCCGAGGCCTTACAGTCTGATGGTTATTATACAAACATTCATGTATGAGGGCTTTTTTTTTTTTTTTGCAGAGGTACAGTATCACACGAGATGATTACCAGGATACACAGTGCTTAGATTATTTTAGCTGGAAATAAATGGATATGTAATAAATTAGCAGATTCTAATGTTAAAATGTTTGTTTGGGTTCATGAAATATATTATTTTGATGGCAATAATAACTACAAATAATGTTTAATTGGAACTCGTACACACAGCAGCACATTAAAAAATAACTAGCTGCAGCATTTGGCTCCACTTGTACTGGTTGTTAATTACCGCATTGTTGACTGTGTAGTTAATGCCCACTTTAAAGTGAAGAGGTCGACCTTTGCTCACGCCACAGTAAAAGTCTCAGCATAAAATCAAGAGTGCAAACTGAATGGCATTCATTGAGAGCTCGAGTGTTTGTCCTCCCTGTAGCCACCACATCATTCTACTTAATTTGATTTTAATTTCACTTTAACGGGAGGTCATCCTTTTATCATGCAAAATCAACAAAAAAAAAAAATCAAGGCTTTTTTTTTTTTTTTGAAGTTGTACAGTTTGGAAATAAGGAATAAAAGAAGAAAGGGGAAAAAAAAGAGATTTACTCCCCACTGGTGTTGCTGTCAGACTAATGATTGTGCGAACGAACGTGTGACAATTTGCGCCGCAGCAGTCCAAGATATGTTACATTTCATTCATATGTGTCTTTGAGAGTTTTGGCATGTGTTATGAAAATAAACTTACAATCAGTGCCAATCTCCATAGGAGCGATCGTTTGACTATTACTATAATCGAGCGTTTTTCTGAATAAGCTTAGGCTGACACGAGAAACAGATGTAGTTCATCATTAAATGTGATGACACTAATTATGCTGTATCTTCCCATCAATAAAAAAAAAAAAAAGAGGCGAAAAAAATTCCATTCAGAGATTTATTTGGGCTCTTCCTGCCAGTGATCCAGATTTTTTTGTCGTGACATGTCGCAGACAACTTCATGTGCACTAACAACCTTCCTGCATGATTTAATAACAGTGATCTGTGTTAATCACCCACCCTCCCTTTTCCGCTTTTCATACTTTGCCAGAGGGATTGCTGTAAACTGCACCAACTTACCTGACTGCAGCTATCTTATCTTCTAATGGCTGCATCGGACCCCATCCCCCCCTTCTCCTCTCCTCTCTTTGACTTGTTATCTAGGCGCAGGGGTCAGGAAGGCCTTTCAGTCATGTAGTCGAGTGTTTGCTCGAAGAAGAGTGACCTTTTCAACTCTGCTCTTTGCTGTGGATCCCTGAAGCTGTTGTGGTTCAGGCTGTTTGTCATTCACGCCAGTTATAATGCTTAGATTAGAAATGAAGAGATGAGGGTTTCACCGTTTCTCGACGTTACGAGCTGAAATTAATGCAATGGATTGTAATATTTAAATATAACCGTCGTTATGCTTTTTAGAAACAGTCATAAGCACTAACCGGACAAGTGTCCTCATCTTAATTCATTTACAATAATACTGAATTTTACTTTGTGTCAGTCAACTGAGCAATAAACTCAATAATCCACTGGGATCCAAGCAACCCTCATTATTGTTTCTATTTATATTCTCTACTTAGACTTCACTCTTTTTTTTATTTTTATTAAAAATACAAGCATTTTTGCAAATTTATTGTAAATGCCAGCAATTTTTGCACCTTATTTCTTCAATTGGCATGAATTACCCATTAATTGCACATTGGTTTCCTTATTATTCTTAAACACAACATGTGTGAGCTGCCAGTTACCTCAAATTTACCCGAAGGGATAAATAAAATGTCTACCAGCAAAAACTGCATATCTTAATTTGTGTGCTTTGTTTTTTTTAAACTATAAAACAGAGATGCTCCTGTGGGCTGCACATTCTCTAAAGCCAATTAAAACAGTTAAAAACAATGAATTTCGTGAAAAATCCTTTATCAGAAAGCTGCAACATAGGCCTGCTTTTCCATAAATGCTCCATAAATCGATTGCAATATTAATTCAGTTCTCAAAACAGCACAATTTAGAATGCTAATTGAATTTGTAGGACTCATGGTTGCCAGTGTTGTGTAGATGATTCTGCAGCCTCAGTTTTATGCTCCTGCATTCACCATGCTGCTCAATGCACAGGCCCAAGCGGGAGATGTTCAAACTGCCGCAATGTAAAATTATTTGTATGTGGCAATTTGATAAAATTACTAAATGCTTTACTTTCCTTGTTGTAAAGGCTTGCTGAACAGCTACAATTCCTCCAACTTAAAACCCCTGGATTTCTGCAGCTCTGTCAGAATTTCACCTCTGAATTTATGCTAAACAATGTGCCTCCCCAAGGTTGCATGGCGGATTCATTTAGTCCTCACTGTGCCACCCTCCCCTCTTCTCCCTCACCCTCCTCTCCTTCCTCCCCCTCCTCTTTCTTTCCCATGTCCATTAGACCTTGCAGACTAATCGAGCAGCACCAATTGCTCCCGTGGTGAGATCATTAAGTAAATTATTTTAAGATCAAACGGTCAGCAGCCACAATGAAGTCCTGTGTAATGGTAAAAGCCTCAGAAGCTGCCATCCACCCCTCTCTCAAATTAAAGCCCAGTGGGGAGAGCTCTGCACCTCTCAGGTGGATGCCCCCACCATTAGGCCTTTTAGCTGCAGGCTAAGGTAGGACCCACTAATTGGTCCTTTGAACAAAACTAACCCACTGACAGGATCTGACTTGTATGCAGCTTAAGAGTGCAAAATTGTTCCTGGCCAAAGACGTCAGTTTTAAACCACTGTAATAGTCGAGCCTATAGACAGAGTCAGCGTGGACTTCTCCTGCTTAGGCAGCAACATACCGCTGACTGTATCCGGGGTGGGGTGGGGGGTTTACTGTTAAAAGGGGGAGAGGCTTTTATCTGTGCACTTTTTTGTTGTTGTTTTCATCTAAAGAATCCCAAAATTGTTAAATTTACAGACTTGCAGTTGTACTTTCTTTCAGAAATTAGAAAATAAAATACCCCAAAAAATATCACTGTGTGTGCTGAGTTAGTGGCACGATTGTCAAGTTGAAGATGGACATGAGGGCTATCTTACATGATTGTTACTGCAAGAAGGTGTATTTCTATTTAATCAAACTGTGCAATCATTATATAATGTAATATAATATATATTTCATCTTACAATCATTTATTTTCCTAATATGTTGCAACAGTGAAGCAATGAAGAACCAAGACGAGATCGAGGTATGCTTTTATTGCAGTCAGGATGTGCAATCATTAATTTTCCAATCTTTCCTGTTTTGTTATGGGCTTTTTTTTTTTTTGCAAAGATTTTAAGATTTAATTCCCTTTTTTTTTAGGGATTTTTATATTCTCCCTATAAAAATCCATCACCTCCAATCTTGACTGTGCAAAAGCAAAACAACTTCAGACACTATAATTTGTAGTGGGGTTTTTTTCCAGTTAAACCTGTACCAGGCTTGCTCTGGATCAAAAAAAAAAAGAAGCAAAACTGAGGCTCTAAACAGGAAATAAATCCACAAGCTGAAAGCACCAAAAGCTTCAGAAGTGTGTGTGTGTGTGTGTGTGAGTAGGCGCATATAGGTTTGTGTGTTCAATACACTGACTTGGTATAAAACCCATTAGACAGCGATTACTCACAAAGTGCTGTCTCTGGATGGATAGGTTGACAGCTTCCCTTTTAGTAGGTCAAAGTTTTGCTCGGTTTAACATAATTAGGAGCATGTACTGTATGCTCATAGAGGGATAAATTCATATACATTAGACGGAGACTCATACGTCGATGTTGGCCTTCACAAGTGACTTTGTTTCCGCAGATTATTTCACATATGTGACAAAGAAGCTCGAGTCCTAAACACCTATAATGCTCAAGGAAGGAGTACGACACGCGAACGCTGAGCTCTTCCGGTTGTTTACTCCTCCTCGGCTGAGGGAAGTGTTGGACTTACAGTAGCTGATGGTGTGGAGACAGGAACCAATGCAGCAAAGTGACTGTGAGAGTGATTTATCCTCCTTTGACGTGAAGCGTCAGTGTCATCAATCACATGGTTTTAATTAGTGATGGCTCCCCTTTGTGGCTGCAGAAATGTGCATGTAATTCAATTTGGGACCCACTGCTGCTTCAAGAAGCCCACACAAAGATTCCTCTACCCACAGTAAGTTCATATTCTGTTGGAGTGACAAAGCAGACCACACTGAGAGAAAATAACGCAGTAAGGGCACCACTCGATGTAATGCTTCTTGATTTTTTGTCTTATTATTACTGATTATACATGATTCTGCTTTGAAACACAACAATTCTTGATTTTGCAATAATAAAACACAACTGACAAACATCCCATTTTTCTACCAGAAAAAAGCAAATGATTATTTTCTATTTGGCAGAGTGATAAAAAGAAGAACGAACCAAAACACTGACCTCAAATTACCTCATGCGAATTGACTTTTCACCTTTGCGTTTTAACCGGAAAAAAATCTAATGCACTCAAAAAACAAAAGGTCATTCAGTGGAAGCTAAATAGACAAACATTTAATCCGAGTCCATTATAACAGTTTCCAGTGATAATCAGTGCAAACGTACAAATGTTGGCCTTTGTCTTGAATTTTCCCGAATGATAAAAACAGCAAACTGTCAAACAACAAGAAGTGATATCAGCTCTGCAGAAATGAACGGAGCCGCGTACCTTTTTTATGAAAATACAATATTCATTAGCTGCATGGTGTGAAGGCTGTCACCGCTACTTTGTTTTCCCTTGAAGTAATTCACCGAGAAGGCGATACAGTGATGGAAAACACTTCTCAGAGGCCTTTTATGCCGCCTTTAAATGTTGGTTTCTTCTGATTTCCTCTTCAATGGGAAACTTAACTGATAGCAGCAGCAAAGGCCCGAGCCTTAAATAAAAACAATGACAGCTTTGAGAGTTAAGGTTTGCCATTGAAATGCTAAAATATCAATAGCAGTTATTTAGTTCTCTGAGACACTTGAAAGTCTCTTATCTGACACATGGTAATGCCGGTCACTGTAATGATGTTTATTTCACAGCAGTCATCCACTTTATTGTCAACCGAAAGAGTCTCTTTGCATCTGAAGTCGTGTCTTATTGTGAATTTGACCTCTGACCTCAGCACTCTGGAAGAAGTTAAATATTTTGGTTGCACTTTGTTTTGCAATATGTTGCTGTGCTAGCATAGGACAGGATTTTAGCTAAATTTTAAAAAATTAAAATAAAAAAAAGCTGTACTTGAAGGCAGACGAATTGGCTGACAGGGTAATTAAATCTAGATTTTCTTAATTTATATATATTTTTTTAAAAATGTAAGTAATGAGCTAAATATGCATCAGTACATACAGATTCTAATAGTAGTATTTCAAACTATTCAGTATATAAATAAAGATTTGGTCACCACCACACCATAAGCAAAGTAGAAGTTTTTTAGTACAGTAATTATGTTTTTATGCACTTTTTTAAAGAACTGCATAAGAAAAAGTGCATAAAAACATCAACATTTGAAACATTTTATGTTCACTTGTGATGGTTTTGACTTTTTTATAAAAAAGAAAAGAAACATAATTAACACACTTTATGAGAGATTAAAAATACCTTTTTTTAAAGAAATAAATTTTGACTTGGCAAACATTTGACTCACATGATTCAGCAGCTGTTTCTGCTTTTGTTGTCGTCTTCACCAGCAGACAATGTGAAACGTGGCCGATACCAGCTGGCAGTAAAGAACAATGATCATTTCTGTTCATTTTTTTATTTTTTTTTCTTATTCTTTCCTGGCAAACAACTGACGCTCATGTCAGTTAGTCTATTTTGAGTCCTCCTGCCTGTGATCCAGGTTCAATTCCTAAAATGCATCTTGAGCTGAGAAGCTATTGACTGTGTTCTTTTCAGAACTATATTCCACATTCAGGACATAAAATATGCATGAAGCACAGCTGGAATATACACACCAGGACAAATGTGTTCATATAATATTTATCGCTCCGTCTTGATCGATGTCACTCTTGATTTGTGTAATGTTTCTCTCCTCTTTCGTACTTCACGTGTTTGCGTTAAATAACAAAACTAAGATGTTTGCTCGTCTCGCCACATTACGTCAAACTGTGAACTGAATTATAAGCGGCTGTGGGCTGTGAGCTGGCATGTACACAGGTCTGCTTATCTGACAGAGATCGTAAAATACAGCGGGAAACAAAACCGTGAACCGATGATGCAGCTGTGTTACACGTCATATTTGATTGACGTGGCGTTAAAACAACAGCTCCAAGGCAAGGATGTCTCATTCTGTTAAATAGCTGTTGCCTCGACTCCCCTCTCATCGTGTCTCTTCCTTTCTGGTGGGAGGAACTAAGACGCAAAGAGGAAAGGAATCAAGGATCTACAAACTGAGAAATAAAAAGAGGAGCTGCTTTTGTTTTTTACTTTTCCCCTACAGTGACATAGCCTGGACCGCCAACACTGGGTAACTGATATGGAGGTTTAGAGTTTATTTGCTTCCATTCAGTTAATGAAAAACAAGCCTAATATGCCTCATCATGACATTTAAAAAGTTCATTTCAAATCTGCTTGATAGTTATATGGAAACAGGGTGAAGTACATAGATTCTAAAAGATATGATGAGATTTTTAACCTTTACTGTCATCAAAGTGCGGAAATTTGCAGTGTAGGGAACATTTGTATTAAAATTCAAATAAACCAAAAATATTTTTAAAAAACCCCAAAAACTGTTGATGTTGTACAGATTTTTCATATGTCGTTAGCCTCATAGCATACTTGCCTAAGTCATATTTTCATGTTTTTGAGAAATGAGAAAAAACACAACTTTTAGAAATTACGTTGGTATTTATTATAGATTTTTTAACAGTACATTCAACCAGATGTGATTGGCCAATGACATAGGTAGAAAGACAGGATGATGCAGAAGTGACAGGAGAGTAAAGTTAGGCAAATATCTCAATTTGACCAAAAAATGACTTAGGCAATTATACTATGAGGCTAACGATGTGGAACAACATATGCACAAACCTCTAGATATGAAAAATAACACTCACATCCATATACTGAAAAATAACAATATTGCACAGATTCTTCGGTAAGTAGAAAATACTGGTAGTTTCACAGATTCTAGTATATGTAGAGAAATTAATTATTATTTATTCACACAGGTGCACGGGGTCTCATTCTCAAGAGATACCTGTATTGTACACAGTTTGTTAAATGTACAAAATATTCATAAGACACAATAGCAAAGGCAGTATTTTAAACTATTCATGACCCATGAAATGCCAAATAAACCTCAATACTGCTGTGTTCAAAGTGTCAGAATCAGTCAAACTCACCTGTGGAGGTTACGTTGCCAGTACTGTTTTTTCCATGAGCGGTAAAAACTACCAAGCTGCTTTCAATGAACATGGAGGTGGCGCATGTGCAAAGGAAGAACATATGGAATTTTGTCGTCTGCACATCAAGCACTGCAGCGCCACCAGTGGGTCAAAGCTGGAGGTTTGTTTATATGTGTAACTTTACTACCATATGCCAGGTTTTCCACAAATGAGGTACTGCTGGATTCCTTAGATCAAGCTGAGTTAACACAACTCAAGACATCAGAAGGTTCAAAACTAGTAATTTCTTGCACAGATGATAATCAGGTCAACGCTCACAAAAACGATCACATGGATTTTTGATTTCCTTCCGTTTTCGTCCGTCACAGCCAAACGCAGTCAGTGGCGAATCTATCAAAACCAAACTCAGCAAATATTCAGGACACTATTTCGTGGCGGCACAAAGAATTTTGCAGCACTTGACCACGACAGGACGTTGTAAAAAAGCAATAATGCGTTTTCCCTAAGTTTGCAAACTGACCTATCAAAGGAGATTGGATTCTCAAAGGGTCCTTCTAGTGATGTTTCTGCAGCTGTTCTGAAACACGAGTTGAATAAATGCGTTCAATAAATGCGTTTTTTTATGTTTGCAGGAACATATGAAACACAATCTAAACAACAATAACATTTTAGCGGCACCAAGTCACGCTCTTACCCAGGTGGTCCTTTTAACGGCAAGTGTTTTCATTGATTCTGCAACCTTACAGCAGTGACACTGATTTCATGGCATCTGGCACAATCAAATCAGAATACCAACTTCTACCAGTGTTTCACATTTCTATAATGACAGCTACAAGATGCTGTTGATTCCGCGGTCTGATTGTGCTCCTGCACGCTGAAATGTCAGGTTTAAGGCTGCTTTTGTTCTTGGGATGGATCAGCTCTCTTACAACCTCTTCCCCAATCAATTTCTTTGATGCCTGTGTTCTGTTTAACTTTTAGAGGTGCTGATTATATCCTGCCTTTTTTCCATCGCTGGATCGCCTCTAACAGCACCAAATCAGTGTCCCAATTCCACGTGAACGTGCGGCTCACAATCAAGCTGTCATTTGGTCTGCGAAAATTTGGCTGCGCCATTAACTGATGTGCCGAGAGGAGAAATTCCAGACCTCTGTCTGTGTGGTTGTTTTGAAGGAAACATTGGTTTCACCGCCTGCTGATTGACTCTAATCAGCCTCGCCATGCCAGCATCACTCTGTCCTGCAGCCCATATACTCTGGGGACTGATTAGGTGGGAAGACTGAAGAATTGAACAATACATAAATATTTATTATGCCTTAATACTTTATGAAAACATACATGCACGTAAAAGCAGAGCCTATAGTAGGTGAACTTTAATATAGTGGTGGACATTGCTCTTTTTAGGTTCCATTGTGCCACTAACACTTTCCAGAACGCCGACAATTAAACAAAGAACATATTGGCGCCAGCAGCAGCGACTGTTGTTGTTGTCAAAAAAGAGCTACAGCCAAACACATCACAAGTATTGGCATGTATCTCCATGTACTGAACAGGTCTGACAAAGAAAACATCGCTGACGCCAGAGTCGTGCTGTGCCGTCTGGGTCCGCAACAGGTTAAAACACCCCAGTGCAACAGCTCCAGGCTATTCTCATGCTACATGCATATTTTAACCCAGCGATTGTGAAATTGTTGCATTGTAATGTTCATTAGTCAAGTCAGTCGCTGCATGCACAAGTCATCGCGTACGAGCAGAAGGCCTGGTGCGGTGAGAAATGAGTTTAATGTTGCAAATGTTGCTGGAAAGTTAGTTCGGGGACGATGTCCAGGGGCTACGAGAGACAGGTACTTCCTATATCCTGTGGTTGATGGCGAGGGGGCCTCACCTGGGCTGTAATCTGGGAGGACTGATCACAAAGAACCAGAGTGAAGCGAATTCCGCCTGTCCTACTTCAAACGCAGCGGGACAGTAAATCAGACAGGTAGACGACACTAGGCGGCTCACCGATCCCTTGTGTTCACAGCTCCTGCCCCCTAGGGCACAGGAAACAAGTATGCCAACAATGTCACCTGACAACATCATGGAGCCATTTCACCCAACAAAACCATTTTACAGGGCTGCCGAGGGAAGTTATGTGCTGAGGCAGAAAGACGTTCTCCAAAACACAACGAGGGTTACACGTTGACACTAAGTGACACTTTCAGAGGCAGAAGAAAAGGCTGATTTCTCCACATTATAGAAACTACAACTACTATTTCCCTCTGCTCTTCACTATTTACTGTAAATTATAGCTGAAAATTCAGATTACAAGTCATCATCGGAAAGGGATTTAGGTTAAAGACATCTCGTAAATTCATTTGTTTTTTGCAGAACTATTCATGGTTTATTTTAATATCTGCCACTCAAATCATTACAGAAAATAGATGGAATTATTCTGTTCAAACATGTTTTATTATAACAGATCATTATATTCATTCATATCAGAAAATGTAAGCAAAGTCCCTGCAGCACTAGTTTTCAGTAAGAAAAAAAAAATGTAAAAATGCATGATTATTTATTAGCCTTTGCAAAACATACATTAGAATAAATACAGTGTAAAACAAACAAAAAAAATGTCCGCATGCTGTGTGTGAAACCTAACATGTAACCAGTTCCGAGTAGCTTTCACTGCAAGGTGGTTCTCTCAAAATAATTTTATTTTATATGCAAGATAAAAGCAGTAAAAACAAACAAAAAAAATGAAATCCCATATTTAATATACCAAAAATACTTGTCCATATTTACATCAGCAAAGACAAAAAAATAAATTCGTGACGCTGCCACACAACTTCACAGTATTTCATTAGCGAATTAGAATTTAAGCCGAGCGCCACGGTGCGAGTATATCAGTTGGATGTCTAACTCTTGAGAAATCCCATCAGAGGATAAGGTGTCAGGGAAAAATGAATCAGAAAGGAACACCAAGGTCAGTGTGATATTTCAAGGCTTCTACTTTACATGGCCGCATAGCAAATGAAGGCCTTTCAATCAAGTGGGATTGGGTGGATGGACTATAGCTACACCAACACTCTGCAGCCAGAGTGATGACAAAGGAATAAATCCATCAAATAAAAGAAAAAAAAATAAAACATGGAGGGGGGAACAAAAAAACATCAGGGTCACAATGATGCTGTTTTAGGTAAACCACATAACCCGTTTATTTGTCACTAATTCTGACGAGTTACTATTAAAACACCAGAACTATGGGGATACATTACAGGCGCCCATTGCTAGAAATAAAACTAAATAAGTGCTATTGTAAACTGATGCATTCTTTTCCATTGTATTGACAAATTAGTTTTTGCTTGCCTGAGGTCAAGGAAGCACCTCTGACCAGTAACGCCATACATTACAACCTCATCACTGAAAACTGCTACACACATTTTGTCTGTTTTTATTTAACCTATTTGAATGTGCACTAAGGAGATTTTATAAATTAAATGTGTTAAGACCCCTAATTCTTCACATCTTTGCTGCCAAAATTGAATACGTCCCGGCTATTAATAATATAGGGGTTGATGCATCTCCCCAGAACCATTTATCTAAAGTTTGTGCTATCTAAATATGAGCCAGGAACCCAATGCACCAGTGCTTTAACAATCAATACATTATCTTATGTGCAAAGTCTAAATGTTCAGTGTTTTTTTTTTTCTTCCCCAAGTGTGTGGAACAAATTAAAAGCCCAGCCAGTCAGTAAAAGACCAATTCATAAAGGTGAAAAAGTGAGGCTGCAGCTGTGACGGGGAGGACCAGTGAAAAATCTCTGCTGACCCTCTCATCCCTCTGCTCATCTATCTCTCACTACTGTCCACTGATAGATTTCCCCTCACTGATTTATGGGAGAAAAAAAATGTCACAGTGGAATGGGCTTTTGATAAAATTGTTCAAGAGATTCTGGGCAATAAATCCTGATCTTTACATCCAGGTTGCAGGGGCTACTTTCACATTCTCGTGCCATCAATAAGAGTCGGCAAACATGACAACTAATCAATAACTTTACAATATTCCAGGGCAGTTTGGGAAAACAGTAACATTTATATTTAACAGGAAAAAAAAAGAGCAAGTCACTCTTTTATACTGAACAAACTATGGATGGCTTGACTGTAAGCTGAGCTGAAAATAAGTCATGCTGGAGAGAAATTGTTGTCCGTCACAATAATCTGTTTTTCAGTTACTAAAAAAAAACAAAAAACGATCAAATCACAATTGCTATATGACTGTATGCATTCAGGTTGTGCACACAGATGTGCCAATCTTTTAAATTCCCATTAAAAATATTAAATTGATCAATAAATCACTTGTATTTTGCCACGAAGCCTATTGAGTAATGAAAAAAATGGTAATTCAGTGATCATCAATCAAAGCGACTTTATGTTGTAATGGTCTCCAAAACATGAGCCCATGTTTCCTAGCAAGCAAAGCAGCCCAATATAAAGGTAGTTACAAGTTACAGGATCTCTAATCCCAACATCACTCATGATGGAGTGTTTCTGACAGGAACTCTTCAGTCAGCCGAGTGGCGCCAGGAAGGATGAGTGATTCAGCAAACCTGCCTGGTGTTGTCTCTCTGGTCTTTCAATCTTTTACGATGTAGCTAAGAGAAAAACAATGAGCCTGTTGCTCAGTACAGGTGTTTCTCAGAGGAGATGACTTGTAAAAACAGGTAGATTTCCACTGAGACGTGAACTGACTCACATAAAAGGCTTCTGCTGCAATAACTCACAACTGGCTGTCTGCCCAGAGACACTGAAATCATAGCAGCGTTTAATTTGCACAAATATCCTCGCAAGAGTGAATATTATAAAATAAAAAAAAATTTAAAAAAAGTCCCACGGAAGGTTTCTTGACAGTGTTTGTGGTAATGTCATCCATTGTTGATGTGGAGATAAACATCAGCGCTGTAACCTCAAGACTGACAGAGAGGCAAACAGCCAGCCACTTAAAAGAACACGTTTAAGAGGACCTTTGCACTCACGGTAAAGGCCAAGAAAATACTGGAACATGAACTTAAAGCCCCTCTAAAGGCAAGGTTGTCACAAGAGATGAGAGAGGAGGAAGCAAGAGACAAAAGGCGGGGGGGGTGGAGGGTGGGGGGTGGTGGGGGGGGAGAAGCTATCTGGCTGACTTTGTCTTTCAGATTAAAGCCCGAGCAACAAGCAGCAACAAAGACATTTCTGACAGGGCGAGGAAATGAAATGTTTACAGTACGGAGGGAACTGATAAGTGAGGCCACACGAGACATTCGAGAGCACTTGTTTGGACTGTCACTTTTCGCTACAGACGAGGAGCGGTCATTCTTAAAACAGGTGTCATCGCGGGGCAAGTGAAAAATGGCAAGAAGTAATTTAATTTACCACCATGTATGTCTACCGAGCCCCCCCTCTCCCCCTCCAACAATTTCAATTCACTCAAATCAGCAATCTGTTTTGTCTTTCGGGCGAAATTGAAATACTTTCCGACAGAATGCCAGCGGTTCTTGGAATTACATTTGTTTCGCTATGGAAAAGATTTCATCTATATACTGATTTAGCCTGCGGCCACATAAGATGCTACATTGCTTGTATTATGCAAAGAGTCCAAACCTGAGAGGCCGAGGACATTTGAATTATTTACATCAGTTGTCACAGGCTGGTGTGATTTCAAAGAACATGCTCCCAGAGGCCCATTATCCTGGCCCTTGTTTGCCGGGGGGGAGATGAGACATTTTCTCAGTGATAGGCTGCTTTTCTGATTCCTGCGGGGAGAAAAACACCATGTTAATTTAATGTGTCTTGGCCCAACACGATACACCCGCACACAGAAGGGGTGGAGGGGGGGTGGAGGAAAAAAAAAAAAAAAGATGCTTGTTCTCATCTATGTAATCACAGCGGCAGGAGCAGAGGGCACACGTCCCCTGTGCCTCATTTCAGGGCTAATCTTTCATTTCATAGCCCATCTCTCCATATCAAACAACACAAATGGCTCAATTTGCATGACAGGATTTGTAACATGGCAAATCAGGTGTCAGACTCGATTAAACATTACACCGGAGCACTATCATAATCAGCCGTCTAATGAGTGTGGCCGCTGGTGTGAGAGGCTTGGATGGATCAGGGAGAAGGGGCTTCTCCACGCTGCCCAGCGGGGGGTGAGGAACTGAGGGATTAAAATCGGGAGATGGGGTCCCTTCTTGTGCCCTGACAGAAGAGGGGCTCCTCTGGGTGGCGAGGCTCGAGCTCTGTGATGCTGACGAGACAAGGCGACGCAGGCCACACACACACACACACACACACACACACACACACGCTCAGGAAGGGAGTAGCTTCTCTTACGACCGAAACACACGCATGCGAGGGCTGGCTATGTATCCTCAGCTTTGAATACTAATGCACGGGGGCCATTACCGAGGAGAGAAGTGACCCCGGCCCGAGATCACGCCGAGCTATCGCTTGAAATGAAGCGTCATTAGGATGCAACAGAGACTCGGAGCTATAATTAATCCCACAATGCTGCTTTTATTTCATGTAAACATCGAGTCACATGACGAGCTGATGCCACTCAGCCTCCCCTCCTTCCCCTCCCAGTCATTTCCCTCCCAGTGTACAGTTTGCCACTCCCATTGTCCAGCCCTTATTGTTTTCCTGCTCAATATACACTGATGCTAATTCTGCTGTAGATGTGCAGCTTTTTGGTCCCCCCCCCCCACCACCCTGCCCTGGTCCACAGAGACTTCTCCATTGCCACCAATCCTACCACCCTCAGCATCAACCACCCCCTCCCCCTTGCCCCTACCCCCACCCACTGCCCTGCTCCCCATTTGGGGTGACCCGGGTGCTGTTCTGAGGGTTCCTCACACCCCAGAAGCTGTCAGTGGCCTCCTTCCTTCCCATGAGCGGAACACACAATAGAGAAAGGGCTCCGGCTGAGAGGTTCAGTAGCCATTAACCCCTACCAGCTGTTCCTGCCGAGGGTATTCTGTGCCACAATACGTGCCCCCGAGGGGGCCCTCACGTCCACTAATCTAGCCATTGTTGGCCAGGAATGCTGACAGAAGAAAAGAAATTTTTCTTGTGTCCATGCAAGCGTGTGTATCCATGTGTGAGAGCCGAGAAACGTAGGGCTAATTTCTATAGTTGCCTGTGAAGAAGGGAGACCATGAAGAATACCCTATTTAGCTGCTTGACAAAATTCTTCTGCTTAAAAATGGAAAAACAATGGCAATTGTTTTCAAGTGGACTCCTTTGCACTGTCCAAGTCTCTGAATTTAAATGGAAAAAAATTATATCCGTGTCTGGCGTTTCCAAAAAGTTAAAGCAACTTTGTAAGATTTGAATTATTGACTTATCCGCGATTTGTTTTTAATGCATGGCCGGACAAACATTCTGAAACAGCGATCACTTCCAAAGCCATTTCTAAAGGGATTAAATTTTTGGGAAAATTATTCCATTTTGGTACTTTGCTCTCAGAATATATTAACAATTAGTCCATTTCAATTAACATGGAAATTAAAACAGCATTTTCCAGTCAATTTAACCATGATGCAGCCATTAGGGGCTTCTGGTGTGCTGAGCATGTTTGTTACTCCAGTCTATAAATGAACCAAAAAATAGAGAGAGAGGGAAAGATTCCTGCCACACAACCAGAAAGTGATTTCGATGTTGCAGTAAGTGCACATATTAGTTAATTTATCCTTTTTAAACACTCACAAAAACAAACAGCTACAAAATCCAATATTTCATTTGTTGCAAAAACTGGATGTGTAATAAAAGATCTACAATGATTTCATTCTACAGCGGTTCAATTCAAGAATACCGAGTCACTCCTATAGGATTTCTAGATCACTGTGATACGTGGTTTTGTCTTCCTGCTGAGTAAAGTCAATAGATGTGATATCAACAGTGTTGACAGCAATAGGAAGCAGGGCTCCATAGCTGTCAACAGGCTTTGGGATGCAACATTTGCATGAAGGAAGTAAACACAGCAGCACCTAAAGACAGGGGGAGGGCAGCCCTAATGTAAACTGTTAGGTGAGTTTTGAAGAGGATAGGTATTTTTCTGCATGCGCTCCGTCCCACAGTCTGTGCCGTGTTGTGACAGGCGGGGGATCTGCGTCAGTCAATTATATGTCCCAACAGACTTTTGTGCTAATGAGTTGGTCCAGCCATCGGCAGACTTCCCCTGTCGTCCAGAAAAGATCACTTTCATTGCTTGCAGAACTAATTCAGGGCACAAAAGTGGGAGCTTCACCATTGCAGCCTCTTTTACTGCTCCTTTTGTGGAAGCTTTAGAAGTGCGCTGAAGAGAGGGCCTAGCGCTCAGGCCTCTTCATCTCCAGTCCATTGCCTGTCATTAACATACATATCCATATGAAAAGTGGGGTAAGGCCGGAACAGCTGTCCAGTAAAGAGGCAGTGATTCCCTCTCCCAAATGCTGACAGAAGCCTTTAGCCTTCCTTGGGCAATAATAAACCAAACCATTTAAACAGTCTTTCAGGGAGTGAGAAAGAGATTGGGCCATAATGCTACATTCACAGGCATCGGTGGCCCTCATTGGCTTGCAACAGTCTCTAGTAGATTCACCAAAGTTAAGGGTCAAATCGGGAAAAGAATCACAAATCTATGACAATATCATGAGATGACAACAGATCTACAAAATTCACACAATATTGGTTCAAAAGATTCGACCAGCACGAAAACGTAATTCCGCGTCACTTTTAAGCACTTGCGTTGAATTAGAAGCAACAATCTTGGCGCAAAATTTCAAAGGGGGTTATTTGCATTGTCAGAGGTTGTACTAAAAATGGTATATTTGTTTGCTCTGGGAGCTCTGCGCGATGAGGGCTTTTCACCCTGAGCAAAATGATTTGGTCTAAGGGGACTGGAGGAGTGTATGGGGATGGAACTGAGCAATCCTCTTGTTTAAACTTGGGCGGCGGGCATGAAGACAGAGGTTAAGTGACTTGCCCCAGGTCACATGGGAAGTCGTTTGCTTAGGGTGGATTTTCTCATCTAAACCCTCATCCACTTAAGGGTTTCTATAACATTCCTTTATACATCACTTTACCAAATTCTAAGTGTGGATTTGTTTATACAAAAATATTTCATTTTTACAGTCATCTTTTTTTTTTTGTTATATTGTTGCTTTTTGTCCCTCGTTGAGAAAAAAAGAAAAAAAAGCCTCTGAGCGACTGTTGAGGGTTTGTAGAAAATCGGGAAAAAATGTTTTAAAGTGAAAATCATATCTTTTGTGTAATTACGGGGCTGTTTTGTGTTTCCATTTACATCAATTTGGGACAACTTGGATTTTGATTTGCCTAAAATATGAAAAACTGCTGGAAAGACACAGTTGAAATAAAACATCACGGAAAGATTAAAAACTTACAAAATCAGAGCAGATTAAACTGAAGCTGACATTTAATTTTTGTCATTAAATTTGGCCATTGGAGAGTTACAGTTGTTGGAAAAGGCTCTTTTTTTTTTAACACTTTACCAACATCATGATGTTTTTTGCATTTGAGGAATTCTTCTGTCACAAAATCTGTGCAAATGTAAAAACACTGGACAGCAACAGCAAAAAGCAGTGAACTGGATTTTCATCTCTATTTTCTATGAATCCTCTGATATTTAGGTGACATTATTATAAAATGTTCTTTTACATCACTGCTTTACACTATTTCTATGATTTAAATTAAGCAGCATGATGTAAACTGCTGAAAAATAAGAATAACAACAATATCTTTTCAACTTGTTTAGTCATGGACAGTCTATGACGTTATTCTAAATCTTAGTTCGGAGATCTATTTGAATTTTGTGCTCTTCCACTCAGTGGTTTTCTATGCTTGAGATGCCTCGTTCTCTAGAAAAGGAGGTAAAGGGAGAAGCCAGAATCCGGATCTAATGAATAAGAAAAGCCTTTGGTTAAAAGGGGACTGGTTTGTCTCTTCATGGGTCGCTTTTTATTCAGCTTTAGAAAGACGAGGAGTCCTGATTGATAAATCCCCTCCCTTGCCCCCCTGGTGCCTGTGACCCCAGAGTCATCAAATACAATGCACAGCACCTTAAGTTTCTAAATCTGCGATTGAAAAAATAGAAGAGGCGAATTTGTGTCAAATGAGGGAGCTTTGACGTGCTTTTTTTTTACAGCAACGATTATTCGCAGGCTGCATGCCCACTGGGCGAGCGGCAGCTAGCTGCATGCGGGATTTATTTTCCATCTGATCCTCGCTACCCCGCCACCTCCTGTGCATCATCCAGCAGCAGCAGCAGCATCCAGAAACTACAGTAATGGCACTTGTTGCAAGCGCTTAAATCCAGCGGAAGTGATTTTTCATAGATAAGCAGCCAAACACCTCGGGCCCTTACCTATCACACTCCCCCTCCGCTCTATCCTTTATTTATCACAGTTCTGCTGTTTGTTGTCTCTTTAAAGTCCCACAATTCATTAAAAAAGGAAAAAAAGGGGGTGGGGAGCAGAGGAGAGGGACGGAGTATGGAGAAGCAAATCTGGCTGGGGGCTGTTGTGAGGGAGCAGGGGGTAAAGGGGAGGGATTAGGATGACTTCTTGAACACATTTTCTCCCTTTTGCTGCAATTAAACAAAGTAGGCCTGTGATTAGTGCAGCGCAGGGAGCAGAGAAAAAGACACCCTTGAATCCCAATGGAGGGACCTGACTGAGCATTATTGCCTGACAATGCCTGAGTTTATTGCTGAAACCTGCTTACCCTCCTGCATGGCAAACCATGGGAACTCCAGTCAGGTGGAAACTTTTTCTCCTTTTCTTTTCCCGCTCCTTGTTTTTCTCCCCCCTCTGACCACGGAAGCCCTCCAGGAGCTCACAGTATGCTCGAAGCCACACAACTCCCCCCTGGTAACTGAGATGTTTAGGATAAGCTCTGCCTGGTTTTTGTGCATGAGCTCACACTTGTCTGCTGTTGTTCGAACACAGTTAATGATGAGCTTCCTCTGTTTTTTCCACACCCCTTCCCTCTCTCCTGTCCTCCTCCTCCTCCACCTCCTCTCTCTGCTTCTTTTCTCCTTTCTTATTTGAAGCTAAGCGGCTGTTTAAGTGGAGTGCCTCCTCCCTCTGGCTCTTGGGAATGCTCTCAAGGGGCCCTTGCCTGGCACTGTGTGCATGACACATAATGAAAACAATTTTACGCTGCAGAGGGAAGTATGAGGCAATTACGGATGTGACAGCCACCTGCAGATTCACCCCCCGACAGGCTCCAAACTGCACTCTCCCAACCACCGCACCATTGCCACAACCGCTGCACGGTGTCACCGCGCCGGCACCCCCACCCATTGCTGACAAACACACTCCTCTCACCACTAGCCCCCCTAGCTTCATGAATATGTGATGGCTTGATGATGTTGTGAATGGCTGGGGCAGGTGAGGAGGGGTTGAGAAAGACCGGGGCTGTAATAAGTTGCCCAGCTGGAGATGGTGTTGTGGCCCTGTCGCCCTGTGGCAGTCCATAGAGGCATCTCCCCGCATGCACTGACCCTGGGATCGGCCTCCTGAGGGGAGCCAAGAGATGACGTGACAGGAGTGTGCAAAGCGCTCCCCCAAATCTCTTGTTGGCCAATTTTACACATGAAGCCGGGCCCAAAAGCCCAAGTGGCAGGCCTAACAGAGAACTGATTTAATTTGATAACCTGCTTAGTGAATGTGAATTAAATGAGTATTTCACATACAAATTATCTTCTTTCACCACCGCGGTTTAAAGAATTACTCTATTGGTTTGCAAAACACATGTCTGTGAACCTCTTGTTTATTTCTGATTTGCTTTGTTTTATACATCCAGATAAATCTGCTCTAGTTAGTCCTGGCTGGAGAGATATGAAATTCAGCGCCAGCCCTCCGCGAGGTCACGCCTTTAAAAAGCCCCAAAAGGACCGTAAACTGGAAAAGTTGACCCGCACATATGATGTGTGACTATTTAAGTCTTCAGTCTGTCAGGTTTGTGTCCCACAGCTCTTGTTCTAATGCCCCCAGCTATATGCAAAGCCCCTCTGACCTGTAGATTATTCAGAGTGAGGCCAAAGGGAGTATTTTATGCCTGCCAGTCCCCGAGAGCTGCCTCCTGATAGCCTGATGTGTCCTTAATGGTCCCAGTGAACGGCGGAGACAGCAGCGTGATGAGTGGATCCTCGGCAACATCTGACACATTAGAGACCGACTGATAAAAGCCACTGGGTAGACACACGCGCACACGGCCAGCGCTTTAGACAAGGATGTCCTACATGACACAGAGCACAAGGGTATAAACAAAGAGCCGGAGATGTGAACGCCGAGCAAATCGCGGGCGCTGATCAAATGAAACATAGGTGGGAAACGCGGTGAAAAATGGCCCACTGAAAGTTGATATTATGCAATGGTTTCTGTAGCCATCAATCCAATAAGGCATGAGGACTATATTCTCTCAGTGCTCGCAAGAAGTGTAATATAATAGATGAGAAGATCAAGGTGAAACAGGAATGAATAAGTGAAAACAGCATATCTAAGCATGAAAAATATCACGGGAGACGCGGCAGACAGTAAACTGAGGAGCAAAGAGATGAGAAGTAGTAAATTAATCTCCGTGCAATATCTCGCGGAAGAGAAAAGTGCACCAGTCTTTATTTCTTATAACAACTCAAGACAAATGACCACCGCCGGCACATTAGTTCTGATAAGGGGCATGCAAGAAAGACAATGGCTTTCAATTCCTGATTTAATCAACCCCTGGCATGATGTACTTCTGAAAATAACAACACAGATTAATCAGGAATCAAGACGCGGAGGGGGTGCAAGGGCAAGCGTCTGATTTCTCTGCATGGCTGCCGATGAAATATACATAGCATAATAAAGGGTCTGCGGCTGCCAGCACAGCCCGCCGCCGCCGCCGCCGCCGCTCGGCACCTGTGAGATTGAAGCTGTGGACACAACATTACCAAAATACCGACTTGCACTGAATTAATGAGGCCAAAGCGTCGGTCGTGTGCACATCCAGTCCGATCTGGGGAGTCTTAATTTATTTTCTCTTCCCAACTCATCCTTTACAAAAATGACAGTGTCTTCTTATCGATTTTACACTCAGAGATCAATCAGCTTTGCCCTGACTCAGAGAAAATTTACAGCACCCCCCCTCCTCCCCTTCTTCCCTTCTCCCCTGCCTCCACATTCCCATTCAGAGCTCTGGTCTGCTGCTAAAATGGCAGGAGGGGTTATATGACCCCCCGACAACACACACACACACACACCCACACACACTAAACCCCATCCCCTGCCTGCGTAAAAGCCTGACCGTAGTTAAAATAAGCTAATCTACAGGAGAGGAGGAGACTGTTTCTGTGTTCAGACTGATTCGAGTCCTGTTTCTCTTCCACTCCCCCCCACCACCACCACCACCTCCCTGCTTTCGTTACACTCCCTCACCTCAGGCAAAGACATGAGCACAAAAGAACTGAGGATGAGAGGTGTTTATATACAAGAGTGACTACATGCACAGAGCTGCCAGCGCCGAATATGACTGGGCTGAAATAAAGCCTGCCACGGCCTGAAAAGTGCCAGTTTTATATATTTTATGATCGACCGTAATGTCTCAAAGCCCTTTAGGAGTCGAATCAATCTGATATATAAATGGCCAACCTTTTGAGGAGGGCGAAGCTTTCATGAGCTCCTAAAGGATCTTTTTTTTTCACCCAAGATGGAGACGAGGCCAGAGAGCAGCGCTCCTTATGATCCCGGCTCGATGGCATGACTGAATATTACCCCCACACCACACCACCGCCGTCGCCGCCACCACCAACTCGCCTGGCAGTGGCAACGGACGCCAGCTGTACGGAGATGGCCATGCTGTCATACTGCCCCTCAGATGGAGCAAATTGTGCCAGCGAGAGTCAATGGTACCTGGCACTGGGCAGCCGCAGCCATTAGCCAAGGCCATTACCTTGCACTCGGGCCTGGTGGGTTAATCCAGGGTTAATTCTGTTGGCCTGCCTGGCAGAGGAGAAGCGAGCAGACTGACAGCACTTCAGTACGCTCAATACCGCAAGTCTGTCCAGGGGAAGAAGTGCACTTTCTCATTATCATGCTTTTGAGACATTAAAGAATGAAAATGGAACTTTGTTGAAAAAATGAATCGGTTGGATAATCCGAAAAAGAAGATTTAATTTCTCTTGGAGACTTTTTGTGTCATTTCTGGACAGCGTTAGCCGGGTAGCGGATCTCAGTTCTGTTTAAATGTAATTATTAACCACACAACCAACTGCTGCAACGGCCAGAACGGCTACAAATGTTGAAAACGGCCACATCCGAAGCCTCACGAAGCCTAAGCAGTAGGTAAATGCGCATGATTGATAGTGTGACACAATATTTTTACATTTAACAAGTCTCTTACATGGACGAGGTTATTAGAGGCTTATTACTGTCACACGTGTACAGGGTATAACTAAAACAGCCCATCTTTTCACCAAATAAAAAAAAAAAAAAAAAAAAAAAAAACTACGCTCAACAACATCATATCAAACAAATGACACTTTATTCTCTGAAACCAGAAAGTTCATTTACAAAGGACTAGCTGTTGCAATCACAGCTCTAATGTAGTAGTGCGGAGAAAAAAAGGGTAATTGGTTTGGTAAAGATCGTTTTCCATCGCACCATAAAGCACTACACAATAGAAAAGGTCGCCAATTAAGCAATCATGAATACCAAGTACCATAGCTGATGAAAATAGGCCAGTGGTTTAAATAGATTTGCAAGCAATTTACCTTTTCACAATGTTGGCAATCTGATGCAATTTGCTTGCAATTTTGTCTGCTTTCAGTAGCACTCTGCGCTGACACTACACGGTGCAAATGGCAAAGAGGACCACATAGAAAATGTAAAACTATCTTGGCCACATCAAGGTATCAGAATGGCGCTTCATCAGGAAAATTACAACAATTAGCATAAGTGCTCCAAAATCAACACTTTAAATGTCAGCGCCAAAGGTTGGGCCACAGATGAGCAAGGGTGCGCAATGTCCTCCAGGATGGACTTGCCGTGGAACGCAAAGCAATCACCCATCATCTCTTGCCAGTGATGGCCCCACAATTGCTGTGACATTCTCTCAGGCCTGTCATTCTTGGTCACAGACTGTTTTTTTTTTTTTTTTTTTATATCTCGCTCTCTCTTTCTCTCTCTGCCTCGATTTGCTTGCAACAGAATTGCGACTCGCTTGCTTCTACTTCAAAGTCTATTTTTTGTTGTTGTTGTTTTTTTCCCACATTTTTTTCCATCCTTATTCTCTCCTCAGTGGAAGACTAGTATGTATGTACCTCAGGGTCAGGGTTTGGATGTTTTCGATTTATGTGTATTTTCTGATTTCACTGATTTTTATCACATAAAATGATGTGGAGTTGAATTAAAGAAGAGGCAGGAGCCAGCAAAAAATGTTGTTCTCATTAAGTCCTTTTCATTTTTTGTTGCTAAATCTGGATAAATAAATGCAATCTTTATGCTTAGATGTGTCGGGTTCTTAACAATCTGTCAAAACATATAGAACTTTTGAACTTCTACAGTGTAAGGTTTACACACTGTAAGTTGTGCTCTGACATGCTGAACATTTGGTTTGCTTAGAAAACTGCATATGTTTAGATATGTTCAGTGTGTGTATTTTCTGATTTCTCACATAAAATGATGTAAAGAAGAGACAGGAGCCAGCAAAAAATACAATTCCATGTTATTTCTTTCATTTTTGGGGGGGCTAAATCTAAATAAATTAAAGCAATGTTCATGCTCACATGTGTTGTTTTCTCAAAAAACTGCCAAAGCATATAAAACTTTAGAACTTCTACAGTGTGCACCTTGTAAAATTTGCTCTGAAAAAAAACAAAAACAAAAACAAAAGCTGTGCATTTGTTTTACTTTAAAAAGAAAAAGAAAAAAAGCAGCATATGACAGCATATGTTTAGATACTTTCAGTTTCTGTAGATTTTCTGATTTCTCACTGAAAATGAAAAGAAGAGACGAAAGCCAACAAAAAAATGTGGCTCGATGTTATTCCTTTATTTATGTTTTTTTTTTTGTTGCTAAATCTGACTAATTAGGTGAACATATCAAACTGTTTAGCTTCTTAAGTAAAACTTTTACATTTTGCTCTGACAAAAACATATGCTGAGCATTTGGTTTGCTTAAAAAAAACAGCACATAATATTAATTTGGACCCCTGTGAAAATCTGTTAACTTATGATATATATATAATTAAGATCAACTATTTTTATACTTAGGAATAGTTGTATTATGTAAGTACAAACTTCAAACCATCGAAGTAAAACTTAAAAACTTAATATCTAATCTGAACAGTTGCTAATGGCTACAAAATATCTCTGAACACAGTATTTTTATTTTTATTTTTTAAGAATTCTAGTCACCTTATCTAATATGATTAACATATGGATAAAAATGAATCCACCATTTGTTCAAGTCACATTATCATTTATAATACCATCACTTGGATATTTTTTGGATCCAGATACAGTATGGTGAGATGACTCAGAGACATTGCTCACAAACTGTCTGTTGGTTGTTATGGGTTTGGCCCTGGCTTCTACCTCTACCCCAACCACAGTCGCCGTCTTATTGAGGGGACTGGTTGTCGCCCCTTTGGTCAACAGATACTGGTTCAAATGATTCAGTGTCACTGTAATCAGATGGATCCGATATATGATCATCTTCTTCCTCTGAAATGTCAGATTCTTCCAGGTCAGAGCCTTCATCTGCCTGTAAGGTATTTTTCAGAGCTTGTGCAGCGGTGTATCTTGCTGGCCTTTCTCTGTTTGACATTATTCATTACAAACACAGAGAGAACTACGTGTTGTGTGAAGTAAACATGTTGGAAAATTAGTACTTTCAGATGGGGTCCAAGTAGACCCCAATAGGAAATCAGCTGCTACACCCATGCATTTAGAAGCAACACATGTACTAGAATAAGCTCATAAAATCAAACAAACTCCTAAAACCCCAACTTTGCTGTCCCTCTGAAATTCTTGTGTTAGATGAGAAACACCATCTGGGGTTCCACTGGACCCCAGCTGGTAGGATTAAGGTTAAATCATATTCCAAAAAATATTCTACACTTATCCGTTTCCTGTCGATCTAAATGTCAAAGTGAAACTGTGTCACATCTTACGTGTATTTAATCTTTAACACCTACAGACAGAACATGATCCACATTGGATTAGCCAGTCAGCAAATTGTCTCATCACTGAAGGGCAGTCGAGTGTTTGAGTGTCTGTTTTAAGAGCCCATCTGATGTTTCTGTCACCTGAGAAAACACCAACACTCGACTGTACAAGTCCTGGCTGTCAACTTTGAAACGAACCACTTGTATTTAAGGTGGCACTGCCGAGACGTCTCTCTGTTGTGGTCCATGAGAACCACTCGACGTTATCTTTGTGTCTCGCCTGCTGCCTTAAGGCGCCACTCAAGCAGAACTTTTGGCTTTGCCCGGCAGCTCCTCCCCTCGTCTCGCAGCCTCTCCAGTTGAACTTGTCAGGAATAGCCAAAGGGGACAGATGTGTACGCTGTCTGACTGTGTCATGACAGAGCCGGAGACTGACTGGGAGGTTTAAGAATGGAAAGAGGAAGTATTAGTGTGGGTTTAGTGCTTTAATGGCAAAAAGGTGCGAGGGGGTTTATGGACTGGGCTGAATGCTAGAGATTCCTCTTTTATGTATCTGACTGGAAAACGATAAATAATACAAAAAGAACACCCAAGCTCTCCGCCTTTCTTTGTAATTTAATAGTTATATATATATTCCTGATCCTTGCATAGCAGTTTAATTCATATTTGCCTTAAGCCAGAACTAGTTGATTTTATCATGAAACAAAGCACTGAAGGTGATTTAAAGTAGATCAAGATGACAAACTGTAGGCTTTCATTTAGTTCCACTCCAATAAAAGTAAAAGTTTTGCAGATTTGCACAAGTTATTCAAGGCTATTTTCAAAGACTAGCTGTTGTATTCAAGGATCTAATACACAACAGTTGTGGCTACTGCATTTACTTTGAAATGTATGTTTTTAACTTTAAGTTAGACAGTTCTGGTAACTCATATTTTTTTAGGCATCATAATAGCCACTTGCTATCCCATCTATCCCATTTTATTGCTTTTTTAAACCAGTTTAAGTTGTTCAAATGTGTTCTTTTAACCCCGTTTTAATGCTTCCCTTTTGCTTGGGTCTCTTTTTAAATAGTTTCATTACAAGGAAACTTTTGCCTCACTGCATGAAAAAACACACGAATAACTCAGAGAATCTTATGTGCAAAAAACAAAATGTAAAAAATATATATATATTAGCCAATGCTGTTTTTTTTCCCCCACTGGAGGACATAAACAAGAATTATTGATTAGCTGCTGAAACAAATTGCCTGACAGATATGGTGTTGACTGGTGCTGGAGATGACCTATAGCAATAGCATATTGTGCACATGGTCAGTAATGAATGTAATGGAACTGATATAGTGTAGAAGGTCACTGAGATGGAAGTGTATCTTATATGTTTTTAGCATAAAACAAAAAAAAATGACAGATTTAAGGAAGCTAAATTTGAGGCTGGAATCTTTCAGATCTGTGGTAAACAACCCTGCAAGCGTGTGAATGAAAACAACATCAGTTGTGAGCGTCTCTTTGACACTTTCCTGTGTTTGTTAATTTGTCCGTATGGATTTCAGCTCATTCCATCCCTCTAATGCTGTGTTTTGTCAATAGCTGGTCACAGTGTTGTCTGTTCCTCGCTGTAGTGTATTTAATATTTACCAGCATCTGAGCCTTATTAAAGCAAGATGAATTAGTCCGGTTGGCGATGGATTTTCTTTCAGTGCAGAGTGAAAGAGAGCAAAGTGGAAAAAGAAAGATAAAGGCGGCGGGGAGGAGGAGGAGGAGGCGGTGGAGGGGGTAGAGAGGGGGGGGAGAAGGCAGAGGAGGAAAGTTTGTGTGCTCTCGGGTGATGATCAGCATGCAGGGGCCCCGGCTCGGGAGCGGCCCCCAGCGTTGGAGGAGCTTGTGAGCCCCGCTTGATGATGGGGCTGCACAGATGGGCTCGAGCCTGGCTCCCAGCTCGCTCCTTTGTATGGACCCTGCTCTCTAATTACAGCTGATGAGTGTGTATGTGAGGGAGAGTAAAGGAGGTGGGGGGGGGGAGAGAAGAGTGTGTGGGGGGGGGGAGACGGAGAGGAGGGGGGAGAACACACAAGCAGGTGACAGGACGAGGAGAGGAACCTGTGGCAGATCCTCGGCACCATCAGGCACAACGTATCCGCAGCCTGACAGCTAATTAGAAACGACACGGATTTCTCCCAATGTAACAGATGTTGCCTAATCAGTCCAGCTCGGGAGAACCCTGCGCCAGCAACATTTCATGCACAATTTAACCATCTAAAAGGGATGAAATACTTAATGCATTGTAAGGCCAGCACAGCTGTTTCTCTCGTCTGAAAATTTCCCAGTCAAAAATATGCATGTTTTATGTAACTCTAACCGAGTGTTTATAATGCTATAATAGCTGAGAAAAATTGCTGCCACACATCTGCCAAAGATTTCAGCTCTATTGGTTACCATAACATTGATGGAGCAAAAGACCAAATGCAGATTTCTTTTCATTTATTTATTTATTTTTTGGCCTCTCAGATTGGTGGCGTCTCTTTCTCTGACAAATAATCGATAAACTTTCATACAACAAAAAGAGGTTTTCTCTGCAGTTTGAAATGTATTTTTTTTTTAAAGTAGATAAAACCTTGTCAATTTTATCTTAAAATAGAAAAATAAACCCTATAGTGTTTGATATTTTAGTTCCAGACTACTTTAAACAAGACAGCAACATGTTTTTATTCCCCCCAAAACTGCTAATTATATGCATATGTAGCATGAACACCGTTTAAAGCACATAATATAAATCACAAATCTCTATGCCAAGAGGAAAGCGCCTGTGATTGTGATGGTAATAATATGTTTTATTTGCCACGCTATCAGATAAATGTAAATTCGTGCCCCCCCCTCCCTCCCTCCCTCACTGTTCCTTTCACACATTCTCCATCCAAATCTTTTTTTTTTCTTCCTATCTGCTCCACTGTTGGCTGTATCTCCTCAACTCTGCATTTTTATCTGATGCACTGGATGACAGGTAATCTAGTAATCTAGCTGAAAGTTCCAACAATTGCACACAGAGAGGAAAAAAAAAAAGAAAGAAAGAAAGAAAAAAAAAAAAAGAAAGCCCGGGCTGATGAAATCTGAGCAGTTATCACACTAACCATTACCTGTCAAGCCCTCCGCTTCAATTTAAGGGTGCATCAATTTTCTGAAGAGGAAATCAAGGGCGAGGAAGAAAAGCAGTCCAGATAAACAGTGACAAAGGCCTCTTTTCTGTTGCTTTTATTTATGATGGGATGTTGCTGTGCGGGGACCAGGGCAAGGGCTTTATCAGACCAACTGATACATCTCTGATAGCCAGGGAGTCTTCACCCTTGATGAAGTGCTGCACTTGCCATAGAAGATTTCGAACTCAAATGACTTTCCCCCTCAAAAACCTTGTGGAGATAGGAGAGTCCCTGAGCGGCCACACACGGCTCGGTGAAGTGACAGACTGAGCAAACAAAGACACGAGCTTGTGTGTGTGTGTGTGTGTGTGTGTGTGTGTGTAGTCTGACTAGATGACGTGTGAAGCTGTGTTTTGTTCATGTGAGAAACTGTGAATTCTACCAAAATAAATAAATTGGTGAAAATGGGGCTCTGATGTTTATGCAACATGTTAGTTGCCAGGTCAGCCTGTAATTGTGTCTCCATATGAATTTATTTTTTCTCTCTCTTCTAATAACAGGCACATGCACAATTTATCAAACACTGGGGGGAAAAAAAACAACATGACTGAAATGGTACTGAAATATCTAACAATGTTTGCTAGTGGTGGGAAACATTACATAATTATCAATACAAAAATAAGACTTTCGTAAAGGGGAGAATGCTAAAACAGCTTTAAATTCAATATTTGTGTTTGTAAAAGGCTTTTTTTTTTAACGCCAAACTAATAAGAACTTTTAAGAGATGCTCCATACCTGCTTTTGCACCTGCTCCAAAGCTTCATGGTGGGGGTGTTAAGGAAGGAGGTGGGACTCTAAACCAACTGTCCTGGTGCTTTGATAGCTCTATGTGTGTGTGTGTGTGTGTGTGTGTGTGTGTGTGAGCTCATACTGGACTTACAGACTAAGGGCTCCCATGCTGACAGTTAACTGAGTAGACAGAGAGGAACCATAATTAGATTCATCTACCGCTATTGACAGACGCGACGAAGTCTCCGGGCTGATCAATACACACACTAACCATATTGTTCCAAATACCAATAACTGGGAATATCTGTCTTAACCGCATTAGTTACAGTCAAATAATTAAATGTACCCTTTTGAGTATGGATGATCCTACATGTCAGTGTTAAAATAAATCTATTATGGGTTCCTACAAATATCTGCAAAGTATTTATTTATTTTTTTTCCCTTCAGAGATGATGAAAAAACCTGAATAACTGCTCAGGAACTAGTGAATTGATTTGGAGCTTGTAGTTTTTACATTCTATATCAAAATCACTGTGTTTAAATGTGAACAAAATAAATAAAATCAAACCAAAGCAGATATTCTCCCTCAAGCAAGATGCTGCATACTTGATCTTAATCATGTGTTTGCACCGCTTTATCAGTATGTACATGATATAGTGTTCTTGCATGAATGACTTTGGCCCACCACATCCCGCCCACCAAAAGCTTTTCACTGTGAATATCCCACCCTCGAACAGAGAATCCATTATTGACAATACCAAACACTCTCCTACTCCCTGCCATTGACGTTTGACCCCGTCAGTATTTTTTTCTCTATTCAGAATCACTGATAGCTTTTTGTTTGCCATAACTGCCCCACTTATATATCCGAGGGACGCAGTCCTGCATCGACTGACTGGCTGCGAGCAATGCAGATAGCGTAAAGCACATAATGGCCACCATCTTTTTAGCCTTTAACAACGCTGCTAAAATCAGCTCAATGGTGACATCTTAGCAGCTGTCAAGGACGTCAATATACATTTTGTGCCACAACTTCAGCTAATTGTTGGCGACCAAAATTGGAGACACACGTGATAATTGAGACCAATTAAGCGGCGACGAGAATTGTCCTCACAAGCCACGTTGAGCATGTTGCTATTTATTCTCCGTGATCATTTGTGCCTTAACTAATGACTGAGATGTGTAGCGTCACATGAAACTGACAAACCTCATTTCCCTCAAAAGGATCTTTTGCTTTCCTGCACATTGCCTGAGCCGCTCTTGCTTCAGAGGTGAACAATTATGTGCTTATTTGCAACGAAATAAAAAGTTGAAAGATCAGAGAAGAAGCAAATTAGCAAGTTCGTTAGCGTGGTCATTTGCTGAGAAACTTGGAGCTTGACGCTTTGCAACTTGTGACAGGTAATTATTCATGCTAAGCGGCTGCTGAGAACAGCAGAGACGCTCATATTTGATGAATGATTCGCATGTATTTTAATTTTGTCTGTCCTTTGACCTCCGGGGCAGGCTAATGTCTTTTGGGTCACACACACACACATATATACCGTCTCCACCGTTCTGTCTCTGTAACACACACACTGGGAGAGAGGGCTGTAGGAGTCACAGTTAATGGGATTACCCCAGCAGTCCTGAGCCATCCCTAACCTCACCTCCAGGTCCCACTGTGGCAATCAGAGGCATCAGCATCCTTAACGCATCATGAAGAGTGCTTGCGATACCACGCTGTGGGGACCTCTGCTCTCTAACCTCTTAACACAGCAGCACTCTAACTGAAGTGACCTCTGCTGCTTTATAGAGCTACCCCCAGAAGAGACCTAAACGCAGCATCCAGCAGGTCACAGTATAAGACACCATTAACCCGAAACCTCCAGGCCGGACTCGGTATGTTTAAAAATCTCTCCTCCGGCAATCACGGCAGCATCAACACCTTGTAGGTTGACCCTGTCACGCAGATACTTGATCTTTAATGCGAGGGGTCACATCTCTAATGGATCTGTACTTGCGCCTGTGTGATATGTGTAGCTGACAATAAAAAGAAATGCTAATTTTTATGCTGCTTTGATACTGAAAACACGGGAACTGGTACACATTCCTTCCTATCCACACTCCCAACACGATTACTTAGAAATGAAGCGGAAAATGGAAGCGATTTATTAACGAGACATTAGAGGCACTTTTAATAACCTTCCCATCCTGCTCAGCGGGGAGCTGCGGATTACACCACACAGGTTTCGGTGACACCAGAAAGGAAGTCCCCCGCCGGGTGTGTGAAGAGCGCTGAGGGACACAATACCCGGCCTGGGGTTCTCACATCCCGCTCTGGGCCCTCACCCCAGGGGGAAGGACAATGGGTTAAAAAGGCATGAATGTCCTGCCTATCCAGGATATAATGTAGGTGGCTGCCACTGGGTCTGAATGGCCTGACAGAGCAGCGGAGGGAGAGGCACAAAGAGGCCGTAATAAAAGAGATTCCTCGGGTCAGTAAAGCATTGCATTCACTTTGGCCTCCATAGCTCACAGGCTCTCCGCTCACATTCACCTTTAGTCTGAAACTGCAACAACTATAGGATACATTTAAAACAGCAAACATATCTGTGAAGCGTAAGAGCTGCTCCATTGTCCTGGGAGAAATGGGTTTTTTTATTTTAAAAAAAACAACATTTTACTACTTTTCAAGCCAGTTTTTATACTTGATGCAATTTTAAATGAAGAAAAGTTTGCTAAAAAAAAAAAATGTTACTTTTCCATTATAAGCAGCAGTCACAGATATACTCGCACAAACTGGTATATTTAAGAAGAAGGGCGTTCATCTGAGCTTATCTGAGTGCACTTAGGAAGAAAGTTTAAAAGGAAAAGCGTCACTCCCACTTAAAGCACAGACGAGGATTAGAGGAATTCCACAGTATCAGGTGACATATGTTCGTGCAGAAGTGTGAGAAATCAACAGCTTGATTATTTTCCGCGTGCTCGCAATTTGTCTGAGCGAAGCCAAACGCTCAGGTTAACCTAAAATGCTCAATTGAATAACTGAACTTAAAAAAAAAAAAAAGGCACCATCCAATATATGCAAGTGTCTCCATTGACTGCGAGGAGTGAACAATCATTAAAATGCGTAACCATTGTCCAATTCAGTGGCCGGGACAATCAGATAATGCAAGGAGACAAGGGATGATGCCCACACAGACACATGCCTTTACTGCACCCTTAATCTAATTAAAGTAAATAAACTTATAACTGATCTCCTCGGTGACAAAACACTGCTGAGGAAGCTAATTTGCTTCCTTGTTGTGGCTCCAGAAACAGATAATACTGTTTTATTACACAAAGGTCACCAGGGAAATTAACTTCTGGGCCAGCAAATAAAAGAAAAGGCCCCGGCACTCAGAATAACAAGTACATACTGATTACATTCAATCATGAGAGTCCCAGTTGGATAGGACGCTGACCTTTCTGCTGTCTCGTCAGGAAATAAGATATGTAAACGCCGGATGGGCCGCTCGCACAGGACCGTCTCCATGTTGTATTGTGGAAACAATCTAGCCAGGCAGCCACTACACGGCAAATTGTGCAAGTTATCCGTTTGAAAGAAGTTTAATTTTAACAGTTGAATAGAAATTCATGGCTTTTTTTTTTTTCCCCCTCCCAGACTCGGAGAGCACTAAATTGGATTAAGAGCACACCACTGAATTCACAATGAATGAACAAAAAAAAAAACTTTCAGCGTCTTTGTCTCCTATTAAATGCAACCAAAGTCTTAGAGCATTATTAGTCACCCTCCATTAAACTGATAGCACAATTCAAGTTTTTTTCCCCCCTTGTCTCATGAGGTGATTTACCGTAAACGGACGATCCGGCGATCATTCCATGATTATCTAAATGAATTTCTGGTATTATTTATTTCAGTTTCTCCAACAAGCTGGATGTTTCTTTTATTGTATACTTTCATTTCATTTCATCCCCCTCTCGCTGGTGCAGTTAGTCACTGTCTCCCTCTTTCTCCATGATTGATGTTTACAGGTCATAGCAATACTCTTAACTCATTAGTTAGAAAGGGAAAGATGGGAGCACTTGCTGGAGTGAGATATTGCCAAGGAACAGAGGGAGCTATTTCAATGGGGAGACAGAGAAACTTAGCGTCAGTGTGATAATAGCCCCTGAACTATTGCATGTTTCAATCAATGGAGACAGAAGTAAATAAAAACCAGAGGGGAAGATTCACCGGCATCGATCCCAGCTCAACACAGACCTTGCTGACAATCTATGGTCTGGGCCAGTAATGCTCCCAGTCATCCACAAAATCAATGAAACCCATCCTTTCAATAGCATCCAATTATTAGCACAAAGTAAAGGCAGCCTTCCGCGATAAATCAGAAAACTTTATTGAAAAGCGACACAGACAAGATAAATGCTAATTGGAATGTGACTAATGTGCAATACTAAAACAATACTATTAAAATGGTCAACTATGTTCCCAACTTGGGTTGTATTTCACAAAAGGGAAAGCGCTACTAAAAAAAATGAAGGGCATTAATGCAGGTCTCAATTCTGCACTGACTTTTTGTATTTTAAACAATCATATATAAATCATATTAATTTCACTTTTAAAGATTTTTAGAAGACATTGACCAAACTAGAGATATTAAACACACAAAATACTCAATTTTAACCACAAATTCTTCTTCTTTTTTTACTGTTAGCCTGTTAAATGAAAGTATCAGATTTCCCGGTTTGCTCAGAGGGAATGTTTGAATTTGTTGTGTTTCTCACTATAACATAAGACAATATTGTTATGTGTGCCCTGAGAAGACTTTTGTTGTAAATTGGCTATAGACACAAGTTAATAAAACTGAATCGAAGTGCATGAAATGTGCAAAATCGTAATGTTAAATTGAGAAAATGTAAAATACAATTTTTCCCACTGGATTGCAGCATTTAGCTGAAGTAAAAGGCAGCATGACAGAAATATTCAAGTAATATGCTTCAAATTTGCAATCAAGCACAATATTCAAGTAAATACACTTAGTTACATTCCACTACTGATCGTAACTCATCAGGTGGCACTTGAATACGGTGTGTTACAAAATGTAGAGATGGATTATTAAAGGACTGGTTCACATAAATTATGGCAAGAACATCTGCAGGTACACAGATATTGTGATTTTTGCTGCCATCACAATACAGCAGAGGTTCATGGAACTTCATCTGTGGTGAAAAGTGAGACGTTAAAGATGAACCAGACATACGCAGAAACAACATCACTGAATAGAAACTTAAGGACAAATGAAATCCTGCAGCAGAAATCATTCAAAACCAGCAGGCTGTCTTAGGCTGCTAACGATAAGTGATCAAATATGGTTTGGGTGTTTAATCATTGCATTTTATGAACCTCCAAGTACAGTTTTTCTATGTTTTTTTTTTTTTGTTCTGATTTGTACCAATGATTACAACCTAAATTTAGTAATAAATCTAAATTACTAAGAAATGTGAACTAACCATTTACGCTTCATGACATGCTGCATGTGTGAAGCTCTCAGGAAATGGTAAATGGGCTGCACTTGCATAGCGCTTTTCTACCTTAGTGTTCCTCAAAGCGCTTTACAATGTTTTCTCATTCACCCATTCGATGGTGCCATTGCAAGGTGCTGCCTGCCATTGGGAGCTACTTCAGGTTCAGCGTCTTGCCCGAGGACACTTGGACTGTGGAGGGGTGAGGGATCGAACCGCCAACCTTGCGATTAGAGGACAACCTGCTCCACCACCTGAGCCACAAGGACAAGTCCAGGCTTTCCAGTACACTCGGCGTAGGTTTACATTAGATGTGGGGATATCCAATGTTCCCCTCTGCTGGCCCCCGAGTAATAACCATTAATTTCCCATCATAGTTTGTGTTAATTAAAAAAGCTACAGGTTTAATTGCTGTTAAATGTAATGATGTTAGATCTCATGTTCATGTGTTTGGGCTCCACCCATCACCAGCTCGTTACTCAGACTTGCTGGGTTTAATCAGATAGAGAAGGAAGACTTGTCTCTAATTATCTGCTCCGCTTCATCATTTAATCTTACCGAAGCAGCTCTTCACATGTGCTGCAGCCTCAACTTATAATACGTCTTTGCTGAACTGAGCGCCGATGATGAAACACTGCCATAAACTGTTCCGCCAACGTAATTATTTGTTTACATATCAGTTAATTGTGTTTTTATTCAGAGCCCCTGTTTATTTCTCGTGCGTGTTTAATAATCTCTTATTTTTCCTCAGAGAAACACTCCCTCTATGTGACGTGAAGTGGAAAAGTCAGTATTAAATTAAGTTTGCACACGTAAAAACATGATTTGTGTGTTGCTCTCTGGTTCTTTTTTTTAATATGTCAACGTAAAAGCAAACACATCTGAGGTGCAGAAAGGATAGAATTTATAGCATAAGTGAGTGCACAAGTGGATTTTAGGGAATGACTTGTCACAAATGTAATTTAGTATATGGAATTACTTAATTAATCAATATTATTGAGATTGGGGACTACGTACTAGCTCAGCTCCTGCACAAGGGCCCCTCATGTGCCATCTTTACTGTAACAGTTTTGGTAAATGAGCCATAAAAATGGTGGCTTTGATGCTGACCTACACTTATATACAGGTATTAAAAAGCAATTATCTGCCATTCGTCCAAAATAGCCTCCCGGTGCTTTTGCAAAGTAATTTAGCGTGCTGCTGCTGCTGCTGCTGCTGCTGCAGAGTGTAAAACTAGCTGTTGAGCAATCGTGCACCGAACAGGACAGTTCCTGCAGCGAGTGTGGGAAGATCGGAGGTATTACTGCACTAATTTATGAGCGTTCTCCAAACTGTCATAAATCTCCTCTTTGCAGCAGCTCATCAGAACCACTGCTCTTACAGAACAGTACCTGCTAAGTGTATCTCAAGATCAATCAGTTCATCTTCATCCAAAAATACTTTTAGGTGATGTCACTGTTCATAACAGAAAACTGGTGGAGCCCTGTCAATCAAGGGGCTTTGATTCGATAAAATCAGTGCAAAGGACATGATGTTACTTGTGTTACTGTTTGAGTCAAATTCCTATACGAGGAGATGCATGCCAAATCCAAAAACTGAATTAAAAATGCATGTATGTGTGGATTTCTTCCAGATTTTCCCCCCCATCACCAAAACCCCTCCAAGATCTCACATCAAGAGGCGTCTTTCCCTGCACGGCTGGGTGAAGTGCTGGTGGAACACACTTGCTTGCAGTATGGAGGGGAAGAAAATCTGATTAAACAATTAGTGTCAATTAGCCCCGACCAAATCATTCTACAAACAATTGGTCTCTAGTGCCCGGCTTAATTACAGGCGACTTTCAGCTCCTTATCAGGAGCCATGTCGCCTGTGATTCATGTCCGACTCACGCCTGTCCCTCAAGCACCATCAATTATCCACCAGTAAACAAAACACCAGGCAAAAAAAAAAAAAAAAAAAAAAATCACAGCTCCAGGTCCCAGGCCTGATTAGCATACCTCTATGTATGCTCGTCAGCTGCAGAGCACAGAAGTGATCAAAGCAGGGAAGTGATGAGATGAACAGTACGCTGGAAAACGCATTTAAAAAAAAAAAAGGCCTTGTTAAGGTCTGATTTCAGTTTAAATCAGAACATTTTTAGGAGAAGCGGTTATGAATTCCCCACTCCATGCTGAAGCTTGATTGATTATCGCCTCAATAATCAAAATCTATCATCCTGTTTATATTGTGCTCTTAAACATAAGAGATTCATTCCAGTCTTGTAGAGTGGCAACGTGGGATTTTCTAACATGCAAAAACAAAAACGTGTGCCGGCACAAACACGTCTGAAAAATGTGAGGCCAAGGCTTTTGATTTCAACACACAACCGCTCACACATGTACACTAAACATGCTCAATGCACAAAACGTGTGAAGGGGAGCGACAGCAGGCACGATGACATGTTAAATTACCCTGGTGATGTATAGCTTAATGAACCCCTTGTGTTGATCACGCTCCACATTAATCAACAGCCATGAACAGATTCCCTTATTTTCTCAATGCTGCCTTGATAAACTGCAATTTCATTTAACCTTGGACAGCAACTTTAATAGCTTCCACAGGACAACTGTCAATACTTCCCTGGGTATACAGTGATTAAATTGCAAGGCGAGAAGTGTGTCCCAGCTTCCTGCTCATCCTGCCTTCACACTCCTGCCCCCACCAGCCCTCTTTACTTCAAATCACAATTTGTACTTTCACACTTGTGGTGTGCACTTAAAATACAAAATCAAAACAGGCTTTTTTTTTGAGCTGTGCTCTGTGATCACCAGTGTTTGTTGTATTTTCTTTCGTCTTACCATGCATTTGGTTGATCTGATTTTACCAACACACATTCTATGAAGTACTTAAATCATCATGTTTATATATTTTCCAGTTGCTACCTGTTGTTGTATGTTGCTTTCTCTGTAAATACTTTACTTCTCATTAAACCAGCCTGTCGTCTCAGTGTTGACTGTAGCTACACGTGAAGATGTTAACTGCAACCAGAAATGGTTCTTTACAGCGATGCAGATGAATCCTTTTTGGTTCCACAAAGGATTTCTTAGTAAGAGGTCAAAAAAAAAGAGGCTCCTATAGGCACCATAAATGGTACCACAAAAAACTTTAGCAAAATAGATTCTTTAAGGAACCATTTTCAAGCTGGTTCTCTGAGCATCCACATGGTTCAGTAGAAAAAACAAACAAACAAAAACCCTCAGTTCAACAGTTCCTCAGAGATTTAAAAAAAAAAAAGGTTCTCTGTGCAAGTGGAGAAACCAGCACATGAACATAGTTGCTCAGGTGATGTATTAACATTCCTTTTTACTTCTTGAATTTCAAACAAGAAGCACAAGTTAAATCCCATCGATACAAAATCCGTCACTGTGAGGTTGAACAGAGACGCTGAAAACCTTAAATTAACTTGAAGATCCAAAGCATAATCAGCAAACACTGAACGCATTGCACCAGCCCTGGACACACAGCTTTTAATAACTTCTGTGTTAAGTGTAAGTTTGCAGCATTTCTGGGTCTTCCACGATAACACATTTAAGATTTTGGGTTCTGATCACAACAACATACGACAAGACCCCAGCTTGGGATTTGAGAAACTAACATTGGGTGTTTCTCCCTGTTTTCTGATGATTAAATCACTTAAGATGAATCAATAATGGAAATATTTGGTTTGGCTTTAATTCATGCATGTATCTGCCACTAAATAACTACAATACCAATAAGGAATCTTTACTATTTATAGTATGTGAAGAACCATCCTCCAGATAAGGAGCTTTTTCAACTGATGATGGTATTTTGAAGAACCAGAGATATTTACCTGCCTTATAAAATATCTTGCATACAGTCATTTTGAGGTGCGCAGCCTCCAAAGTGAGTGTTTCCATCACATTTCTGAATTTTGTTGTTGTCCACGAGCTCAATGGACAGGATAAAACAAGATAGTGACAGGCAGTGACCTGAGCCCTGTCATAATGATTTTCTGTGATATCCTCCACCCTTGTCAATTTAGCATAAATTATCAGCCATGAAAGGCCTGCTGGCTGATTAAAACCAATTGTCTGGGTAGGGAAGGACAAGGCAACCTCTTTATTATATGATAAACTAAGTTAATGGAAGAAGACAATCTCCCCTCTGGGAAATCGGACTGACTCTTAATTAAAGCATTGTGTTTTCTCTGCTGGATAGAAAGACCTTTTCTATTATCCTAACAGGGGAAACTTTAAGGATAAAGTGATAGATAAACTGAGGCAACATGCCAGAACGGAGAAGAAATAGTTATTCTTCCAGTGTCTGACAAGAGAAGGATTTTTTTATTTTTTTTTCCCCCCCAAAGGATCGTGTATTCGTGCAGCTTGCAAATGTAATCACTGCCAATCAGATGATACTCACGCTAAACAAATAACAAAACCGTGCGCTTTAACAGATTTATTTATCAAAAACAAAACGCCTGACACTTCCTAATTACACTTGATCTCGGAACACATTATCACCTTTGGAGAACATGTTTCATTATCACATCCGCAGCTGAAAAGATTCCAAGTTGTTGTGTGTCACACGTTTTAGCTGAAGGGGGGGAAAAAAAAAAGAAAAAAAAAAAATCAGTGTTGTTGTTCTGCTTCATCTGCGCTCCGTCGAACAATACAGAGTTTGCCTTACTCTTGTGCTCCTCGGATGACATAACAGAAAAGCAAACATTTCTCTGTCCTGCGCCTCTCGTTGGCTTCCTCCACCCACACTTGAGAGGTGACAGGCGTACACCCGGACTTCCATTATTATCCAACACAGCAAGAATGCCTCCAGGAGGATAATTACTGAAACTTGAAGAGCCAGGGCTAATCCTAAGTACTTCACTTTGTATGACTGCCTCGCCCGCCTGTCTCTTAGGCTGCCGCTCACGCTGACAAAGTGCAATGTTGGGCTCAGTGAAAGTCAATAAGAAGACCTCATGGCCCACAGATGTAGCAGTCAAGCCAAATGGTGGCAAAATACACTGTTATCTGTGTTTATCATAAACAGAAACGCTGCAATCCGTCTCCTCAGCCAAGCAAACAAGTGGTCTGGGACATACAGATCATAACGTCCAATAAGGCTATCCAGCAAATCCCCAAATAAATAACTTAACTCGTTTTATTTTGGTGAGAGGAGGCCGTCAGGAGCACAGACAGACTGTGGTGGACTGACAGGGGAAGGAGGGCAGCACTGACAGCCACTATATAACCTCAACTATAAAAACCTGGCAAGAGAATTTCACTGCTGCTGCTGCTGCTGCTGCTGTCAGACCTGCTTTGACTGACAGGTGCTGAGACGGATCATTAGCACCCTTTCCTGACATATTTGCGTGACAAGGCCTATCACACGACACCCACCGTAATTCTGAGGATATTCGTTATTTAACATACAATTATCTTAATATAGGGAGACAAATTATGCCCATCCAAATTACCATTTACATGGTTTCCATGTAAACCATCAACATGGCAACTAGGGAACAAAGAAGCCACTGCCAGGGGTTGTCAGATATAACAAGCAACTTTAAATTAAAGCCTCTAAACAGCCTCAAGAGGGTGGCAGGCTGATTCACGATTTTTAGATTTTATGTGAATTGTGATAAATGCATAAATTCTGACCTACGGGAGGCGACGAACAGATTCTTGTTTTGATTTTCTCCTTCAGCCTGATAAAAACTTGAAAGGCAGAAGAAAAGTTTCTCTCTGCCGGCTGTGTCCATTCATCCCAGGAGGAACCAGAGGCTCCCGTCCTGCCAGACAAAGCCAGGAACAGCTGGCTGATCGATACCCGACAAAGGCTCAGAGGTTAGAGCAGTCAAAAGATTGTTAACTAGCCATTTTATTTGCCAGACATTTATATCATTGTTTATGGTTCAGTGCACCCCTTCAGTACAGGCCATGCTGCACACCTGTGCTTGGAACACTTTGAGGGCCTCTTCAGCCACTCGGCATGACCTCACGGGCCAAAGAAAAAGACGGATAGATAGACAGACAGACAGACAGATGGATATTCAGTGGAAGTCCAGTTGTGAGTGTGCACCGATGGCCCGGCTGTGATCTGGACTGCAAGTGCACATTCCTGCAAATGCATGTGTATTTATGTTTGTGTGAATATGAGTGTTGGTGTACCAATGCTCCCCAGCCTGCTAACACATGGCTCTGCTGCCACCACTCTGGCTCGTGTTGTGAGTGCCCCTGCAGGCTGGCAGAGAGAGGGAGACCCTCTCTGTGGCTCACCCAGGCGGAGAGGGGCTTCCTGCACATCTTTTGTCACACCATTTGGGCCCTTGTGTCTGTGGCTGCCCTGCTCCTCCGGACCCACTTGGCAGCCACTGTGCAGACGGACATCTGCTCTTTCCAACCTCCCGGTGAATAGAGAAAACAACAACCCAACAGACCTCTTACTCTGTGCTCTGCACACTTTAGTGCATACAGTTACACAGTGCACCCTCAATCTATTTATCTACAGTATCCGTCTATATTAGAATTACAGCTGCAACAAAATTGATCACAGCAGAATCTTTTCCTTTAATTGTTAGGTTAATACCAGTGTCTAGATTTATATGTTAAAACAATGCAGAAAAACAGAGTCATTAGGACTATATGCTATCTAAGCCATAGGTCTTTCCTAATTGCTGCTGAGCCACAAGTGATTACCTTCGTTTTTCCACCAGAAAAATCCTCCCTCGATATCAAGGCCTTCAGATTATCGAGCTGCTTTGTAAAACTCCACATTTAAAGTATAGCTCTGCATCTATTGCCCTGACTCCTTTTTTTTTCTCTTCTTCTTCTTCTTCCCGGTTCTCTAAGCAGAGTGATTCTGGAGCACGCAATATTGAACACACTTTGTTCGTGCTCAGCGGCCCAGAATAACTCGGTCATTATGGTGGCGAAAGGGACAGGTTTTGAGTTTGATTTCATGATGGTAATATAGCCCATGTGTGTAGGAGAAAGAAAGCCTTCAATGGGGACATCTGTTCAACGCGGCTTACAGTTACAGCGATAGGAACAACCTGTGCGCACCATATGAACGAGGACCGACCCTCTAACTCTTGCTGATACGCAACAGGCAACAAAAGACGGTTGTTGTTTTTTTTTTTCCCCCTTTTTTTTCTTTTGGTCGAAGAATACATTAGACAGTTTGATTTTGAAGTGGATTAAATATCTCTTACACCGGCTCCTGTCGGGGGGTTATCACACTGACCTCTGACATCAGTCTTGCTGGTATGATCACTTGGTAATTTGTCACCAGAGGCCAACATGTCCCCTGTAGCTGCGGTCGAACCCTTGCTCTCCAAATGCGTAAAATCCCTTTTACGCATAATATAATGAATCACAAACCTCTTTTAAAATAATAATAATAATAATAATAACAATAAAGGGAAGAAAATAACAATCTTACTGCCAATTGTTTTATAATAAAAATATAAACTTAACTTGCACAATATTTATATACTCGTGCCAGGAGTGTTGGTGCGTAAGGTAGAAACACTGATCAGCGGAAATTTTCCCCAAGTTATTCCTAATTGAATTGCCAGTGTAACATTTATCTGGCATGGTCCACAATCACAGCGGCAGCAGGAGATGTTGTGTTTTACTCTGCTGAGAGCAAACGTCGAGGGTCAATCAATGCACTGCGGAGCGGAGGAGCACGGTATGTAGGTTTTTATTTCTCCTCACATGTTTTCTTTTTCTCCCTCTCTCTCCCTCTCTTCCTCTCTCTCGCCTCAAACGCTGTTACACAATAATCGCAGCTTGGTATGATTTTTCTGTAGCTTGCGTGATTGGTTAGTTTGACAGAAATAAAATAATGAATGAGCAGCTGCAGGTTGATTTCTCATCTCCAACGTCAATAAGCCAAATGGATGTGTGCGTTTCTATAAAATCCGACTTTTAATAGAATTTTACGATTGTGATAAATATTTTTAAATGTCCATCGCGACGCCTGTTTTGGTTTTAAATAATTAAACCGACTCTTGTCGCCCTCAATTTGGAAACAAGCGTTAACGCAACTTAAAATACACAGACGTATTTAATCACACGTGGAATAAATGCTATAAAATTTGTTCGAATTATTTTTAAATATTGACAACTAAATAACACACATTCTATAGGATTAATAATTAAGGTGCAACAAAAATGCCTGCAAGTGTAACGTTGCTGCACCTGTTTCGGAGCCTTTTATGCGGTGAAATATTGAGTGTATTTTTTTTTTCCATCCCCTTCATTTTTTACACGTGAAGGTAAAGCAGCGTAAATCCAAAAAAGCAGTTGTCCAATCCTAGAAACACAAGAATTAATCAGATAGTCCATCTATCACGCTGTGTAATAAAGGAAGCGACATGGGTTAGGCAGATGATGTGATGAATAATCCCTGGTCGTTTTAATTAACTTTTCCCTGTCCTGTAATGACCAAGCTGGTCAACAGACCCGGTCAATAAGCATGTTAATATCAAACAAATAAAACTGCGGATGATTAAAAACCTCCTGCGTTATTAAATTTGAAATTCAAATGAAATTTATGCTTCCAGTGCACACTGCATGCTAATAGCTCCAACAGAGGAGTCCCAGGGTTCAGCACGCGCGTTTTAGCCTACAAGTTCTTATTATGTAACATGAGCCTCCTCTATAGATTTTTAACAAAATGTCAGCGCGCAAATTGATTAACTTATTCAGTATAATCAGCTTATCATTTTATTTCCCGGCGCAATCGCTTACTTTAATAAATAATTTCAGTTAAAACGTGGCACCAGTGTCGTGCATGTTGCCAATAACCCCTAAAAAAAAAAACTACATTTTTGAATTTCCAGGCAGTAAATCTTCTAAAGTCAACTACATCGACCTCTCATCTTCTGTTTTAGACTAATACAGCCTATAATAAAATGAATAATCTTCCCCCGGAATGCACCATGTAGCAGTTTTAATCAAAACTGTCAAGATAATTGAACACAATTACAGTAATGTGAAAGTTTGAGACGATGTAATATAGGTCCAGTGGCAGAACAATGCAGCCTTTATAGCTCGTGTAATAGTTTGTGTATATTACCTCTCTTAAGAAGTTAAAACATGCACACAAAAAAATTGTGCCAGAGGCAGAATAAATTACTGAAAAAATATGGAGAGGTTCTTGGAAAACACACACACCTAAAAACTTATTGAAATTAAATTTACAAATGCGCACAGGATAAAGTGGAGTTTAAACTTTTACGCACGAGTGTATTCGTGGAAAGGAACACGCATGAAACTTTTTGAGCTCCATAAGAGGCATTAAAGACTCCAGAGGATGAAGAAGGAAAGAAAAAACGCGCTTTTGGCGGAGTTTATTTACTGTATCACGGTGCGTTTTGGTGCTGGAGTATGATTTGCCAACCTTTTTCTATTTGCCGCAGGTGCGCAGGTCATCACTCCTCTTTCCTTTAAATTTATGGAATGTGATGTTCTGTAAAATCTCAATACTAAGTGGCCCCCTAATTCCTCCTTCCTAATTCACTCTCATTTAACTTTACCTTCCTTCCGCTGTCTTTTCTTATGTGGGGGGCGGTGTGGGGGGTGGAGGAGGGTGGAGAGCTTGTCTGAAGGCGCTCTATTGATGACCTCACGGTAGTATGTGGCGGTGCGGCGGGACGGAGCCGCTGATTGGTCGCCCGTGTCACAGCGGCACTTCAAAGCCGGAGAGGAGCCTACAATTGTGGAAGAATGGGCGGAACACATCATTGTATTGCACACCTCTAAAAAAACAGTGCTCTGATTCATAAATATAAAAAGATCCTCTGAGGAGGGCAGTGTTTTTGTGTGATGGCAACTTCACTTCTAGGGGTGAGTCTAAAAGGACTTTCTTACTGGTTTAATTAGTTCTTGTCATTGTCCTGCCGAAGGGGGATTAAACTTACAGCGGGCGCAAAGTAGAAGCAAAGCCAGTGCGTTGGTTATATTTTCAGCAAGCGCTTCGTATGAGAAAAAGCTCTGTAGAAGGGGATAGAAGTTTTTGGTGCGCAAAAAACACGCATGTTTTCCTTGGTGTCCTGTTTGGCATGCATTTGTAAGCGCCGTCTGTCGCATTTCACTCTCTGTTCGTCCAGGTAGGAAGTGATAATAATCTTCTGTGATCATTTCCAGCACTTAAAAATAATATCAAAGCTTATTAGTCATCTGCTAAAACTGGCAAAACTACTTAACGCTTCTCTTCCAAGATGAAATTCTGTGCGTAATTAACCTGTAACTTGTTAGACTGACCGGACACTTACAGTTTTTCTTGTCCTTTTTCAGGAGGAGCCGAGGTTAGGATCGACTCCTTTAGCCATGTTAGCTGCAACATGTAACAAAATAGGGAGTCCGAGCCCTTCACCGTCCGCTATTTCGGATAATTCCTCGTCCTTTGGAAAAGGCTTCCACCCGTGGAAAAGAGCCGCCGCGAGCAGCTGCAGCCTCGGATCCGGCCTGTCCGGCTTCGGGGTGTCCCGCAATGGATCTGGCATCTCGGACTCTTTCGGCACCAACAGCTCCAGCGGATCCAGTGCCTTTTCCCTCACGTCTGGTACCTCATCTAGTTCCCACTTTGGAAACGATTATTCTGTTTTCCAAGCGTCCGTTTCGAGCAGCTCCCAAGAGTCCAGCCACCAGCCGGTTTTCATCTCCAAGGTGCACACCTCAGTGGACAGCTTGCAGGGCATCTATCCGAGGATGAGCGTTGCGCATCCGTACGAGTCCTGGTTCAAATCGTCTCATCCCGGTATCCCCACAGGAGAGGTCGGTACCACCGGAGCCTCTGCGTGGTGGGATGTGGGAGCGGGATGGATTGACGTTCAGAACCCTAATGGAGCAGCACTACAAACGTCCTTACATTCCGGTGGACTCCAGACCTCCTTGCACTCTCCTCTAGGCGGATATAATTCTGATTACTCGAGTTTAAGTCACTCTGCTTTCAGTACAAGTCCCTCTCCACACCTGTTGACAACCGGCCAGCACCTGATGGACGGTTTCAAGCCGGTGTTATCCTCGTATCCGGACACAAGCCCCTCTCCGTTAACCGGGGCAGGGGGGACTATGCTCTCCGGGGGTCCACCTGCATCTTTAGCGGGGTCCCCGAGGTCATCTGCCCGGCGGTACTCGGGCAGAGCCACCTGCGACTGTCCAAACTGCCAGGAGGCGGAGAGACTGGGACCGGCGGGCGCCAGCCTCCGGAGAAAAGGTCTCCACAGCTGTCACATCCCCGGCTGTGGAAAGGTTTACGGGAAAACGTCTCACCTAAAGGCGCACTTGAGGTGGCACACCGGCGAGAGGCCGTTTGTGTGCAACTGGCTCTTTTGCGGGAAGAGATTCACTCGCTCCGACGAGCTCCAGCGACATTTACGCACGCACACCGGGGAGAAACGATTCGCTTGTCCGGTGTGCAACAAGAGATTTATGCGTAGCGATCACCTGAGTAAACATGTAAAAACTCACAGCGCCGGAGGATCCGCCGGCTCTGGCTCCGGGGGCAGCGGAGGGAAGAGGGGGAGTGATACCGACAGCGAGCACAGTGCACCGGGGAGCCCTCCGTGCCATTCCCCCGACCTGTTGCACCCACCCGAGTCAGCCCAGGGAGTGGGCATGAACGGCCTCTAAAACTCCCCCCTTCAGTGAAGTAAAAACTGTAAAACAGCAAAGTGTTGTGATGGAATTGTCCGAGAGGACACGAGAGTGGACATACTTTGGTGTATGCGCAATGCTTCATCCCTGAGTGTTGTCATTTAATGAGAAAAATAGGTTTCTTTGACCTTTTCCAAGTGTTTAAGACTACTAATTGCATAATTTCATAGCTGTACCATCACAAACTTCTCATTAATACATCTGCGGTGTGAAAGTGTAATCAAGTTCTTGTGTGACACACTGGAGCAGTGAAACTTTCTGCAGCCCGATCCTGAATAATGTTTGAATTCCCACTTATAAGACAGAAAACACTGCTGTGAAGGCCTGCGAAAGTTGTGCTGTCATACATATTGTTCAAAACCAAACACTGGCACTTTATTATCGAGCAAGAGGAACTGTTTTTTTTTGTCACTGTGGACGGACTGCTCGGTAGGAACAGATACATGGAGAAATATGGGATGATTTTACGTTGTATCTGTCTGATCCCATGAGCGGTTTACTATTGGAAGAGCAGTTGTAGGTTTATATCACATTATTGCTATTCACTCCACAGCCTACACTTATGTGCGCCAAGTTTATAAGTAGGCCAGTCGAGGTTACTTTACTTCGCTGCAAAAATGTGTTGTATATAATGAGAAATGTAGGTTAGAATAATTACAGCCCAATGTAAAGGTGAGCAATGTTATTTGTCCAGGAGACGATTTTGTATAGGTATTTCTAGTTGTATATGGACTCTAGTAAATATTTGAAAATATACGGAAATGTACTTGGATTTTTTTTTTCTTTGACATGATATGAAATGTATTGTGGGGAGTTATATTTAACCACGAGTTTTTTCTTGTATTTAGGGGTCTATCATTAGGCGCACTTTGGATTTATTTGTAAGGTTTGGAAATCATTTACTGTTTACCCACTCATTTAATTTAAGTAAGCATGTTGTAAAGTGATTTTAATTTTACAATGATATTTCTTTTCCTCTCTCTCTCTCTATCTCTCTCTCTCTCTATTCCGAGACTGGCTTTTTATGTGAGCCACTCAATAAAGTCAGTATGAATTCAGAAGCAGTTGATCGACTCAGTTTGTTTGATTGTTGAGTCGATGAAACTCATTTTCACCTGGAAAAAGACTGAAATTACAGCTCGTCTGGTATTTATTATTTTTGCATTATTTAACACATCTCTAGTGCTTTTTGTTTGTTTGTTTGTTTTATCGTTAATTTGAAATGTTGTGAATGATGTGGAGTGTTTTGTGTTAGCCGTGGTGGATTTTAGAGGGTTTCAAGCCAGAGTGGAGGAAAAAAAAAGGCCTGCAGCAACATCAGGGCCTCAGCCAGAAATTTATTTAAACGCCAGGAATAAAATGAAATAATTACCTGCTTTAAAAGGTAAAGAAAAAGCAGTATTATGAGAATTTAAATTTAGGCTGACGTCCATCATCTTCACTTTGTGTGTTTTTCTGTTGAGGACCAAACTCTAAAACTTCTCCAACTGTGTTAAACCACCGCTTTAATATCACTTAATTACAGTGTGATACATATCTCGCCATTTTACGCATATTTCTCAAAAAGGTCGTGCTGTAATTCCAATTGTTGCTTTGTATTTTTGTACTTTGTCTTTTATGTTATTGTTATTTCTCTCCCCCCTCCAAAAAAAACAAAAAAACAAAAAACAAAGTAATTTTTATTACTTAAAAAAAAAAATCTAAACGTCAGCTTTACGCACAGCTGACATTTCCCTATAAAGCATACTCGCTGTTTTAATTTAAAATGGTTGTTTTACGTTAAAATGAATACGCAGTAGGTTTACATTTTATCAATAAATGCTTGGATCATTCACAATATTCTGTAAATATTTATATAGTGTAATTCGCACTGTTTAACTCATGGCTGTAATTCTGTGGCGAGGAGTCTGTTTCCTCAGGAGGCTGGGCTGAATTTCTCTTGATTTCGAGTTAATAAAAATACTTGCCTGAAGCTAAAATTCAAGAATTTAGGTTTTCAGAAAGTACCTCAACGGTGTATCCATTTTTTTTTTGAGTAAGAATTTATTTGTCTTCATTCGCCCTTTGTAAAGTGTGTATTTGGAAAACTTGTCTGAAGTCAAATACTTAGATCTTTCTTCCGTTTAGCAGCCAGGATTTTGTATTTTCTGTTGTTGGAACTCATAAAAGAAATAATCCAAAATTTCTTCACTGAATTTATATATATATTTTCTTGTTTCTTGGTTTTACGCATCAACTTTACGCAGCCGATCTGGCACGACAGTGTGCGCACTGACGACACGTTTATTCACTACACTGTGGTACAAAAATTATGAGCTTGGAAAACAGTTGAAATAACTATTATTACTAATTATTATAACTTATTGCTCCTTGGAGTTTTCTTCGGTTCAATGTGAGAAGTGAACTTAAGCCAGTATCCTTCAAACTTCTGCTCGGCGACCTTTCATATGCAGCTTTGTAGCGCCATCTAGCGCTTTTACGCACAACCAACAGCAATTTAAAGACCAGGCTTGATCCATTCTGAGAAATTTGTAGTTTGGGGTTCTGGTATTTGTTGGACTTGGAGAATTCTGACCTATTTAGGCCAGCTCTCCTTCAGTGGTGACACAGTTGGAAACTTAACTCTTGGTGAAGCACAAAAGGATTAAAGTTAAAGCTTTGATTTCAACAAATGAAACTGCAAATAGCATCTATGATGTTCACGTTTCTCCATGATTAGACATGTGCATTACTGAGGGCAACATAAAGTGATCACATGGTCTTCTTGAATCCCATCTCACTGCTGAACAATGAGGAGATGTTTGCGGTTTTACGTGTGCTCTGCTGTGTCAAGTTTAAAGCAAATTAGAAATTAAACTACTCACACTCACTAAGGACGCCTCCTTGAGCAGCAGCTACATTAGGAGATGAATATTCTCTGCATTCATCATCCACATCATCTTGAAATGTTTGTTGGAAGAACTTCATCTGTTTGTCTTTCTCAGTTGCACACACACGAGTTCAGACACATGCACACATATGGAAAAATAAAGTCACAACTTCATTGTTTTAGGAGTAATATTATAAGAGATCAAATCCCAGATGCCAACATGTTTTTGTGAACAAGCAAAGGCAAAACTATATTTCAGCAAAGCGCATTTGCACCACTGTTTTATTACACTCTGTTACCACTGAATTTTGGTTTGATTCTGCACAATTTTCTCTGCAGCAGAAAGCGTATGAGCACAAAAGAGGAGTGTGAGGAGACGAGGCTGAAGAGGTAGCCTCCTCCTCCTCCACAGAGGCATCTAAAGCTGCAGTACACATGAGGACATTTGTAGAAGGTAGAGAGCTCAGCTTAAATTCCTTTCTTCGCCTTTAAAATTTGCAAAAGCTTCAACAATTACAGGCTGTCATCTTTGCCGTAACTCCAATTACCAGACGATTTCGTTCAGTTCTGTTTGACTGTGTTGCATTTTGCTTTGGTAAAGTCACGGAGGAGACAAAGAATACACTGTCCACTGTTCAAAGAAGCTAACATCCTAAGACAACAAAGATGATTTTGGGAAAATACACTTGATTGTGTAGTTGAGTTTATTTTTTAAGAATAGCCTAAGATCTGGCATATTGGGTATTTGGTTAAATTCAAACTGATGTATTTATTTTTTTATTAATTATTTTATTTATTTAAGATTTAGTTCTAAATTTTTTAAGATTTAGTTTCTAAACCAACCAAAAACTGAATTAAAAAGACTGTATTATTATGTAGTCCTCAAAATGCAGGAGATATTTTATAAAACTGAAATTGGATTAGTTTGACAGAATGTTCTATTATCATAAAATGCCTTTAAAATGTGTGAAATCACATCTTTATGCAGCTTTGAACACCTAAAAGCTAAAGAAAACAACAGTCGTGACTAAAACATACTGCAAACAACCACAAACGTGCAATAATTACATCTGAAAAGGTTCATTTCAGCCCAATGTTTCCGAGTGTAATGCTGTGTTGTCCTACTATTAGCACCTACCCACACTGCTGTAGCATCACCTGGTCCTCGGAGGAAAGTCCCACCGCTGGCCTCGATTGAATTAAGCTGGCCTCCAGGAAGCGCACACATGCCAGGATGAGGAGGCTGAGCTGCCAACTGTGGATGAAGGCCACAACAACAACAGCAGCAGCTATGGTCAGAGCACACACAATGTGTTGGCAGCCAAGCTTTGATCCAGTCACCTAGAAAACAGGAAAGAAAACAATATTATTCCAAAGTGGTATTGGTGATTTTAAGGTTCTGCCTAATAAGCTGGTTCACAGTCTTGACGGCGGCGGCGTGGAAAACCTGGCTGCTGTGGATACGATGAGATGTATTATATTTTAGTTGAACCAGTAAATCACAGTGTTGCCTTAACACCTCTCACCGATGATGCCTCTGCGGCCAATTTTGTGGTTAGAAACACCGAACTGCACTGCAATTGTCATCAAACCAACCAATCTCCTGGGGAAAGGCAATTTGACGAGGCCCAGAGGTTAGTCAAAATAATTAACAGTAATTGCTGGGACGCTGACAGGGCTGCCCTTATACAATGCTTTCAGCAATTTAGATTCATGTACATCACAGGTGGCGTTTCACCTGTCTGATCAGCCAGTGGACTTTCTACAGATTCCACCTCGGCGTGAGGAGCTCGTCTGGGTTTTCCGCACTTTTAACCCTGATTCAATGACATCATTGTGCAGTCTGTAAAATAAATGTCAGTTTACTGGGACTCAGAGTGAAAACAAAAGAGAGACAGAAGCTGCTGAAACTCATGTAAAGCAAAATAAGGAGATGAGACACACTTCATGCACACACAGTTTTCTATGAATGCCTTTGTGGTTTATTTTTAAAAAAATAAAATAAAAAGGGAAGAATGGCTGGTAAGAATTGAAAAGGTGATTTTTTCTTTTTTTACTCAAATGCCCAAACTGTACCAAAAACAGCAAACCAAAGCTTCCCCTATTCCATGAACAAAGCTTTATCACAGCATGTGCCAAAAAAAACCAAAATATTTCACCAGTTCACACTTAAAATGAACATTACATGAGTTTTATTTTGGAACTTTAAAACAACTGCTGTCCACCAAACTCATCAGAATCACAGATTTTGCTTCGCTATAAGCAGACAGTTCATCAGAGTGGATCATTAAAAACCTTCAAAAGGACAAATACAATCTCAAACCACTTCAACAATGACAGAACTTGACTCATCTGAATGGTAGAGAAATGGCTCCCTCAAGTGGCACAATCAGGCAAGCAGCAAATTCAATTCCCTTGTAGGATTTCTCTCATGTTTTGCCACAAGACACTTATGATTCAAATTCCATCTAAAAAAAAATCTGTAGTCTTATTCTTTCTGTACAGATGTGTAGATTAAAGAAGCCACATTGTAATGAACTGATTTGTGCAGAAACTAAAACATGCTGTAAACAATCACTACTAAGTTGAAATCTGATGAATATTTTATATAATACACACAGGTAAATCCAGAATGATTTCTTGTAATGCCACATTTGGATTTATGGTGATTTTTTTTAAATAAAATTTTTTATTTTTTATTTTTTGGCCAAATAATAAGTCATCATTTCTGGATTGTAATTATTAAAAACGTAACAAAAACAGAGATACCAACAAGGAATTCCAACTATTCTAACTATTGGTTTTACATTTTATCAGAAGAATGTTTTTATTGTCATTGTATGAGAACAATGAAATTAAAAGTGCCATCCTTAAGTGCATATTCAACAAATAATAAAAATAAATAGCATTAAAAAAAACAAACATTCATAAAACCATTTAATAAAACCCACTAAACACTAGAATAGCTGATGTGTCTTGAGTTTAGTGCATATATGGCATTTGCATAGAAACTATTTCTGAGTCTATTTGTTCTTGTTTTCAGTGCTCGGTAACAGAAGTTCAAACAGGTGATGTCCGGGGTGGGAGGGGTCTCTGACTATAATCTGTGCCTTTCTGAGGCAACGAGAGGGGAAGCAGAGGATAGCCGGTGATTTTCTGGGCCATATTGACGACCCTTTGAATAGAATAGAATAGAATAGAATAGAATAGAATAGAACTTTATTGATCCCTTTGGTGCAAACCTCAGGGAAATTAGAGAGCCTTTGGAGAGCCTTCTTGTCTGCTGTTGTGCAGCTGGCAAACCAAACACACATGCAGTAACTGAGGACGCTGTCTATGGAGCAGCGACAGAAGGCCACTCGCAGCCTCTGCTGCAGGTTGTTGCTCCTGAGGACCCGAAGGAAGAGCAGTCTCTGCTGGGCCTTCTTCACAGTGGTTGCTGTGTTTGTGCTCCAGGTCAGGTCGTCCTTAATGTGCACACCCAAAAAGTGAACGTCAGAAACCCTCCCCACGGATGAGCAGTGGCTGCATGTCTGTCTTCTTCTTTCTGTAGTCCACAATGATCTCCTTTGTTTTGGCTGTGTTTAGGATCAAGTTGTTTTGTTGACACCACGCTGACAGTTGTTCCACCTTGTCCCGGTGTGCAGTCTTATCTCCCCCAGAGATGAGCCCCACCACAGCGGTGTCATCTGCGAATTTTATGATGGTGTTAGTGCGGTTTTATCTAAAAATGTCCCATCTAAAATGACTCATATTGTCAGAAATTATTGATAAATTAATTATTGTATGTCGGTGCAGTCAGTTTATCCTTGTGGTTGCATATATGTGTTGAAACGTGTGATCACAGAAGCTAAACTGGACTGCGTGTAATTATTTAGACCAAATTCAAAACCTTAAAATCACACTGTTGATAAATGCACACGAGAAAAGGCCACATGGGTCGCCTCCATGTCGTGACTCATGAAACAGATGATCAGTCTGTGAAGTATCAAAAGCAGCTTTGATAGGGATGTTCTGTGAGCCGATTGTGAGTCCTGGTAGGAGACATTCTGCAGGCCTCAACATTCACGTCACAAGATGTACTGAAAACAAACTGATTGTATGAAGTTTGAGTGCAAATACAGCACGTGAGGATGATTACACACAATGCGGCAAAGTAGGTACTGACCAAATGTGAGAATCAGGCGATCATCAAACTCTGAGGAGAACTATGATGCAAGTCAAGCATGGTGCAGAACTTTGTTTAGGTTCATGATTTCAATGGCAATTTTAGTTGAACTCTGAGACCAGCCTGGTTTCTTGGATGCCACTCAAAAAATCTCAAAGTGGACTGAAGATCACTGACTCTGCTCCTTTTTCCGTTTCTCAGAAGTGTCATAACAATATTGTCTTAAAGCAACTCAACAGGGGAGGTAATTAGATTACAAATTCACCACAGATATGCCTTGACATTGTCACAAATGTTTGAGGAAATGCAGCTTCTACACTATTCCAAATAATCCTGGTAATTTCTACCATGTTTGAGAGTGTTCTTTAGTAGTTAGTAATCAATTGCAAATTAATGCTAAAACCAGATGTGCTTGTTTTAGGGTCCAACACTGAGAGAGAGCTGTGCAATGTGGCTGCTCAAAAGGTATAAGGTGTTTTTTAAAAGTACAAGGAGTTCCACCCTGTGAAACACTTAAAAGGGCTGGTAAGACGACAAAAGTGGCCGCGACACTGGCAAGAATGCCAGTGGGAGAGGCCAGACGGAAAACCAGGTTCACCACCAAAACCACCCGAATGAATCTCCGGCACCAACATCTCAAATTAGACACTTTAGCAGACCCTGAACAACGCCGGTCTCCTTTGATGCCAAAATCAAAAGCTCACCTGGATAAGGATGAAAGCTTCTGGTCGTCGGGTCAAACGAGTTCAAAATGGAGTTGTCTGGACACAGGAATGAGGCTTTTGCTTGGAGAAAGAAAGAAAGAAAAAAACCTCCTTCCAGAGAACAAAGGTGGTTGGAACACACTGCTTAATCCACAGCCTGTTGTGCTAACAGTTCACTTCAGTACTGCTCTGTCTTCATCAGAGTGGAACGGGACAAAGCTGAATATATATTAACCTAAATCAGGTGTGTGACTGTCATTGGATAATTGGTTGGTTGGATTTTCTATTGGTCGATGAATCCAAGGGTGGGAGTTGCCATAGCTCCTGTGTTCTGACTATGGAGACACCCACCGTTGATTCATCATCCAATAGATTCAAAATCCTGTCCAACCATTTATCCAATGACCAGTATATACCCGGTTTGGCCTGAATATATGCAGCTTCCTCCACCTTGACTCTGATGAAGGCACAGTAGTGTTGAGATGCTAGTTTGTTTGCACATTCTGCTCCAGGCATCTTTTGTGCTCTAGAAATGATCCATTTTTAATTTAAGAAGAACCTGCTTCATCTGCATTATTGCTGGAACATGCTTGGAGTACCTTGTTTCTACTAGAAAGAAGAAGCATTCAACCTAAAGAACATCCTCCCACATGGTTAAACATGGCCGCCATTTTGGAGCGACCCAATCCCTCTAAGAATGTGTGGAAGAACTGAAGACCAGAGGCCACCTTCAATCTCAAAGAAGAGCTGGAGATCATCATAAAGAGGAATTAAATCCTAGTGGAGGCATGTAGAAAGACTGTTGTTAACTTTCAGAACTGTTTGACTGCTGTGGAGGCAAGTAAACGTAAGAAAAGGTAAGAATGATTTTGGACATGGCAGTAAACGTGAAAAATAACTACAGTTAATCATTGACATCTTTATGTTTTAGCACCTTTTCTCACCTGTTTGTGTTGTTTCCAGAAACCGATTGGTCAAACAAAATATCACTAGAAATCCAAAAGGTGCTGCAAGGTGGCGCAGTTGGTAGCACTGTTGCCTCGCAGCAAGTAGGCTGTCGGTTCGCGTCCCGGTGGGGGCACCGGAATCTTTCTGCGTGGAGTTTGCATGTTCTCCCCGTCCAGCGTGGGTTCTCTCCGGGTTCTCTGGCTTCCTCCCACACAGTCCAAAAACATGTTGAGGTTAATTGGTGATTCTAAATTGTCTGTAGGTGTGAATGTGAGTGTGCTTGGTTGTCTGTCTCTAAGTGTAGCCCTGTGATAGACTGGTGACCTGTCCAGGGTGTCCCCTGCCTTCGCCCTAAGTCGACTGGGATAGGCTCCAGCCCCCCCGCGACTCTAGTGAGGATTAAGCGGTGTATAGATAATGGATGGATGGATGGATGTATCCAAAAGGTAGCATGGGTATGGACAATTTTGGTAAGAACACATTTCAAGTACAAACGTCTCTTTGGTTGCATTGTTACTGACAAGCATTTTAATCAGAGCTCATACAGAAAAATATGAACAATTGTAATTATAATAGAAGCATCTTAGCAAAGGGCCTTTTTCACATCACACAGTTTGACTTGTCACTGCAGAAAAAAACAAAAAAGAACCTGTTTTTCTTAATCAAGTGTCCCAGTAAACCATGACAGTGAATCAGCGATCACAACCCCAAGACTTTGAAATTGGCACACCTGAAAGGAATGCAGCCCTTTATAATGTTATCAATAACATCGGTGCTCTTCCTGCTATGACAAGCAAAAGCGTCCGCTGTAAGAAAAGATCTATAACACTCACAATGGCAGCAAGTGTCCCTGTTAATTACTGTGTGCCGGCGAGTACAATACGGGGATCAAGAAACTTTAGCACCTAAATGGAATGCAGCCTTTGTTCGTGTTATCGTTTATGTCTGGCTTTTCTTACTCTGACGTGTAAAATGACGACTAGAATGTGCTCACAGGTCTGTTTCCTGTTTCTCATACATTACTTGATTAATGTGACTGTGTTCCGGTGGAACGTGGATGCCGCTCAGATTTCTGATTATGCGAACATCACGCCTGTGCAGTGGCATCAGGGTGCACGCGAGTGGGACAACACAAGAGTGAATAAAACTTTCAAACAGGTTTTGAAAACACGCTCCTGTGGCAGGGGGTTGTTGATTAGTGGTGCCAAAATCCATGCTAACGCAGCCAGTGAGAATATTTACTTCAAAATTTATAATCTGCTCAGGAGTGCTTAGTTGCATTCCTTCAGAACTGCTTGTGGATGAAAGGTCTTACGGTCTTACATCCAGAGACCACGAAACAGTTCTGAAGGGACATTTTAACTTCAGCATGAAAATTCATCTGCAAATACAATAGAGATGGAATACAAAGAGTCAGGTTTCCCCACAGGGATGTTACACTTTGGCATGAATTAAGCTTAAAGTAAAGCACAAAAACAAAGTCCTAAGAGCAACCACTACGCCAAGCTTAAAAACAGGTCTGTCAAGTGGTTTATTTTCTTATTAGGACACAATAATCAGCTCATAGATGAGTGCACATAAGGACTCGGGGACACTGCAGTCTGGATTGCACTGACTCTAAACACAGAGAGGTGGATTATTCAAGGAGAAAACCAAATAAACGATTCCTTTGTCCAAATTATAGTTAGTTTTCTCCACAAAAAGAAATTCCACCTCTTAGATCTGTCAGGATGTTCAAATCCTTGTGTCTTTTTCCCTGCAGGTGCTGGCTGCTGCAGACAGATTGGTCATTTCCTGGCTGGAAATAGTGGATCCAGTTCCTCAAAGATACCAGTTTTATTGCATAGTCTCGGTCCGTTCTGTCATTCCCTGTTTCAAAGAAATGCCAGGCCAGGTTGTCTTGATCCAGCTCATCTTCTCTCCTTTTTGCTACTCTGTGTTTTATTTAGATCAGGCTGTTTGTTCTTTCTGTTTCAGCTGAGAAAGACAAGAGAAGGGTTCAAACCTGAAGGATCCAAATAGTTGACAGCTGAGCAAGAGGGGTCATATCTAAAATTGCAGTTTCAAACAATGCAATTTGCAGATTGAGAAGGCTGCAGTTTTGGATGTATGCTATGAAGCACGTCTGCGTGAGGGTTCAAAATGCATGTGAATGTGACAGTTGTGCTTTTTATGGTGTCTTTGCAGTCATGTTCCATCACACGTTCTAAATCTATTACACGGTGAAGATTGAAACGAAGCTTGAGTGATCTGTAGTATCTGTCATCGGAACTGCAAATATGCACATCTAACATGCTCCAGAGCAGATTATGTTCAAGATAACAGACGTATAAAAGCAAATTGTCTTGGAGAAGAGCATTACAGTTCCGTGAAGGTGTCATAAAGCTTGGTGCACAAATTGTGAGAGATTCTCTTGGGAAGGCGAGATGTTTCAGAGTCCTCTTCAAGCTTTTTTTTTTTGGTTTTGTTTTTGTCTGACGAGCAGAGATGTGAGAGATTGTCAGTGAGGGATTCCAGTTTTGCTTGCTTTGTCAAACAACAAAAACACATCTGAGGTATGTTAAACGTGCTTCGTGGCACATGCCTAAGGTCTGCTGATGAACACAGAAGCATGCAATATTGAAAAGAGAAGAAAAAAAAAAAACAAACCCAGTGCATGATGTGGATGATTCCTCTCTTGATCAGTCGTGTGCCAAATCTCATCCCACTGTAAGCGGCTACAACAGTGTGTCCCTCTTAAATAGTGATCTCTTTATGCGGTCACCACAGTACGAATTGTTCGGTGAGATAACACAACTTGTGTCCTTGATGAGATTAAGTTCTGTTAACCTTTAAGTTCATCTTGGCTTTGATCTGCAGTCACTCAGGACAGCAGTGATAATAGAAGAGTAAAATCAATAAACTGGCACTGAAATGAGTATCAAAGCAAAGGGAATTAATACTGCTTCATTTGGATTTGTTGTATTTTCTTTTTGCTTATTAATATACTAAAACAGCCATACAAGCACCTGTCCCAATGCTGTTGGTCTACATTTTTTTACTTTTTTCTTCTTCATCTTCTTTTGGGTAAATTCTAAACAATTAATCTTGTTTCTCCTGATCTAATTTGCCTGATATCATATTGTCCTGCTTATCTCAAACACCGTGACTCCTGTCGAAACCACAGGTATCGCTCGGTTTCAGGTGTTCTAAGCCTCGTGCGTAAACACAGCGTTGCATTATGGGCGTCGTAGTTTCTGCCCGCGAGAGGCCACTCCCTCCTCGCAGGGCTCCTGTACTGATTCAAACTTCCAGTCCCGAAATGCTCCGTGGCGCACAGCAAACACAGTAAAAGCGCTGTAACGTGAGGAGGCGAGCCTTTGGAGCGACGCCCTACTAAGAGAAGTTGTAAATGATAGTGGATTGACCTCTTTTGCTGCCAAACGCGCCGGTGAAATTCTACAACCATCTTATGCTGACGGTGAGATGAAACTTTTTTTTGTTTTTGCCTCTTAGATGTTGGTTTTTCACCTCGATTTTCATATTAGGAAGTAGTAGATGTGCTTTATTAATATGTAAATACTCAGTATACACCTGTCCTGACGCGTAACTGACTATTGGATGAAAGTGAAGCCGGAGCTGGGGACTGTATGTTTGAATCTGTGCTGCTCAGTGTTTCTTGCTTTGTTTGGATTATTAATGAATGTAAGACTTGTTTGAGATCATTTAAATCCTAAAAAATTCAGAAAAGCATAAATTTACTATCAGATTTGTTCATTTAGTGTTGATGAGAGGAATCATATTAAAAAGAAATGCAGTACAATGCATAGTAAGTAAACCTATCTTGCAGTATTTTATGAGAATAAACAGTTTTTTACTGTCAGTTGTACAGTGCCACTGCACTTTGATCATAGCAAGAAGTCCTGAGAGAACCGACTACTGTGTCATAGGCTTGACAAGACCAACCTGTTTTTGTGCACTGGTGTAAGAAACCACATTATTAATGACTGACTCACTGTGACAAGTCTTGAATGGGTAGTGTCATTTTACGCAAACAACTGACAGACTGAAGAGTTCAGGCTTTATTCCACAGTTTGGAACAGTTTCTCTTCGCAGACACAAGCAATGCAGAAACCCTGGAGGCCCATTGTGCCTGACAGAAACACATTAGAACAGCCTCTTTACTTGCAGGACTTTTACTGTGGTGTGCAGGTGTCGGCTGTTGTCATCTGTCACAGTAATCCGTGTGTGTTTAGAGATGCAGTTTAGCTCAAAATGGTTTGTTCGCATGACAACTTTTGGTTCTTAAATGAGATCAATAGGTTTCTTTCAGCTGAAAATGACATAAGCAAGTGACAAAAGACAGTAAAATAGATACTGTACAACATAACATAATCTAGTTTTACACTGTAATGACCAAATTTAACGGTTTATGTGTTTTGTTTTGTTTTTTATATTTTTAAAATTGCTGCACTTTTTCTTAGAAAGTGCAGCTTCTATACCCTGCCAAATGGTTTTGGTAATTCCTACCATGTTCTGGCACGTTTTAATACACTATGAACTTGGAACAGCTTCTGCCGTACTTGTTTGATCAGTTACTCATCAACAGCGAGTCATGGCTAAAAACAAAGAGCTTAGTGAGCTTTAGGGTCCATCACTGAAGGAGAGTTGCTATCACAATTGCTAGCAAGGCTAATGGTTTAAGAAGTAAAGTAAGGAATTGAGCTTTTTCTGGAGTAAAAGGCATAGAAAAAGACATTAAAACATTGTTGTTTCTATGTTTGCAGATGAAAATATGGCAGCTGGAAGAACCAGGTCCTTCCGTCGCGTTGGGAGTCTCATGCGGAGTAAATCTGAGGGGACACTAATTGATCTGAGTGATGGCGCCCCAGCTACTGACAACTTGAATGGTAAATGCCTCATTATCAAACCCAAGTAGCCTTGCTTCTGAATCAGAAAACCTGTTGATGATGTTAACAAACATCCTAATCAAACTCGTATTTTTTACAGGTGGGTACATTCCAGGAATTACACAGAACTCAGACTGGCAGCTACTAAACCCAGAAGTCCCACATTCATCTCAAACAAAGAATCCCTTTTGGAACAAACTGTCCACATCAAACCCTTTCTTAGATGACATTGTGCATGGCAGCACCGACAAAAATATTTTTGACACACCGGATGGAAAGCAGGACAATAAAAAACACCAGGACACAAATAACGATGACGCCATCAGCACATCTTCAGACGAAGGAAACGTGGGGGACTTTTTGGAAAACAAAGCGGGCAACAGATCTGGGAGATGGAGGAGTGCTTCAGACATCCTGGAGAACTTGGAGAGAAAGGTGCCAAAACGAGAGAACAGCTTCCAACCACCCGGGCCGGTGCTGAACCCGGATTTTGAGTGGCTAAAGAATGACCGGGAGGCCTATAAGATGGCCTGGCTGAGCCACAGGCAGCTAACCCGCTCATGCCTGGACTTGAATCTGATAAGCCAGAGTCCTGGGTGGGCTCAGACCCAGGCCACGAACTTTCAGGTTATCCACAAGATCGGACACAGTGGAGGGTCACTGCAGTTGCCAGAATCAGAAATTAGCATCCATATCCCAGAGGGACACGTTCCTCCTGGAGAAGTCCAGGAAGTTACACTGAAGGCAATGCTGGACCCTCCTCCTGGACTCAACAACAACTACATGACAACCATGAGCCCACTTGTTGAGGTGGTCCTCAGCAACATCAACACAAAGGAGTGTTTGTCTCTGGAGGTGAAGCTGTCCGGAGAGGTGAAGGATGAACCTCTAAGCCAAGTGATGACCACGGTGTATGGGCTCGTGTCCAACAAAAGAGACGGACCTTACGTCAAAATGAATGACTGTTACATTTACAAGAACACGATGCAGATGAAGCTTCAGGACCTGAAGACACATTTTTATGTGATTGCGGTTGCAGAGGCCTCTGCGTTGCAGCCCCCTGCTACATCAGTATGGGATTACCTTGACCGCCACATCACCATGGCAGTTTATGGCCCCAGGTACATCCATCCATCATTCAAGGTTGTAATAGTTGTCTGCTGTCATGAGGACGTTCCACCAAAGCTGCCGTTTTCAGATATCTGCAGAGGCAACAAAAGCCTACCTCCACTTGTGCTGCAGCTCTGGGGAAAACACAGGTTTAAACCAGACAAACTGAATGACCTGCATGTTGGAGTTGGCATCACAGGCTCGATTTTTAAAATCCAGCCTGAGGACAAACTCAAAGAAGTGAGGCAAAGCCAGCTCAAAATAGGGACAGTTTTGCATCTCCCAGTTGCTTTATCTTGTTCTGGTAATACAGAAATGACTCCTTTTCAATTAGATATAGAGGTGAAGGAATCAAAGGCTTCAGCTGTTGCACATTTCCAGGTGCCTTCCCCTCCTGCAGCACCCATCCGATCAGAAAAGCGAGTGCCGAGGCAGATAGAAAAGAAGATTGAAATGGCGAGAACTATGCCCATTCCTGAGGAAAGTATTCCCGATGTGCCCAAATTCCCAGACAAACCTGTGAACCTGAAGTGGTACGGTGTAGCCCTGAAGTCAGTCCTCCGTCAGCCACGCGTAGAATACCTTCTGGAGTACTTCAAGGGTGACACAGTGGCTCTCCTTTCCAGGGAGACTGTTAGGTCAGTGGGTAACTCAAAGGTAAAGGAGTGGTATATCGGATTCCTCAGAGGAAGGACTGGTTTAATTCACTGCAAAAACATCAAACTCATAACCAGAGAGCAGGTGATTGACTTTACCGGCATTAAGCTCACAGCAGAGGTCCTCTTGGACAACATGACGCTTCCCTTCAACAAGCTCACTTACATGTACTCGGCCATCCAGACTCTGGTCACTGAACACATAAGCAGCTGGAAAAGCTTTGCGAGTGTTTTAGGGTATAGAAGCCTGTCGCCAGACACAATGACTCGGAGGTACGCTGAAACTGAGGCCGATAAGGTGGCCTGCATTCTGGAAAAGCTGAAGGAGGATTGCCACACCGACAAGAGGCGAAGAAAGTTCCTGCATGAGCTCATGGTGGTGAGTTAAAGTGATGGACGTGTACATGACCCCTGCACCAGCACAGAAGAACTGTGTGCTTTTGGTAGTTCTGTTAAGGCTAACTTCTGTTTTATTTTAAAGGGTCTACTGAAGATAGACTCCATGAAACTTGTAGCCCGCCTCATTCAGAACACCGTCATCTTGTCCACTGCTGTGGAACTTGGAGTCCGATGGCGAGAGCTTGCTGAGAAGATGGGAAAGCTCTCCAGTGCTCAGATAGCCAGCTATGAGGCGCCTCATCGAGGAAGGAACGGCGAAGTCGGCCCCCAGGTCAGTATAACAGCAGGTTATACTTCGGCAGAGCAGGTATTGATGGAGTTTCTCCTGATACATGGACATTTCTTATATATTTGATTAGAAATCTGATCAATAGGTATGTGTTATCTGTTTCAGTCGATGTGGAAGCCAGCCTATGACTTCCTCTACTCCTGGAGTCTGCGTTATGGAGACAGTTACAGGGACATGATCCAGGATCTGCACTTGATCCTGGACAAAATGAAAAATCCGGCCACCAGACAGTGGAGGCACCTGACCGGTGCGCTCATCACAGTGAACTGCCTTGATATCTTTCAAGCTTCTGCTCACCCAAAACCTTAAACCCTCTGCAAATGGACTTCAGTGATTAACCCCCTGAACCCCAAACTGGTTTTAAATGCATGTTGTCTTTTTAAAAAATCACCAAAATGACACCATGTATAAGAGCCAGAAACCGGAAAAACAAATAGTCATCAGATTTTAAACCCTCTGATGGTCCTTGAACTACTTATCATATTAGTACCATCTGGGGTGCACTTGGATGAGTATTGTACATTTTTAATTCAAGGTAAATTTTTTTGTAAAACTAAGAATCAATTAACTTCAAGCCCACGGAGAGTTAAAATGTGACAAAAAAAAAAAAACCCCACCCCAAAACAGTTTGGGGTTCAGAGGGGTTAAAAACAGCCTTTCTGTTTTCGGGGGAAGCAGAGCTGTGATTTTGGTTACAACAATAAGGTCTAAATGAACATGCTACCTACCTTTCTTTGCTGTCTATTGTACACAAGCATTAGAAGCTGAGATTCAATCAGTTGCGTGCACTATATGTTCTCACAGATAGTGAGGTGTGAAGGAAAGCTAAGTCTTTGTCTCTGTGCAAATGTGATGTTGCCTTAAAGTCCGTTTTCAGTTTGGTAGATCATTTTCAGTGTTTGTGAGGTCAGTAATACTGGAGGGGACATCAGCGGTCCTGTAGCGCTGCAACGATTAATCGAGTAACTACCATTAAGCAGCAACTATTTTTATAACTGATAAATCCGTTTGATGAACTTTTATGGAAAAAAAAAAACATTTAAATTGTGGCTTCTTAAATGTGAATATTTTGTGGTGTATTTCCTTCTCTATGACAGTTTTTGGGTTGTGGACACAGCAAGACATTTGTCATTTTGGGTTTCTTTGTTTTCAGACATTTTACGGACCAAGAAAATAATCGACAGATTATTTAACAGTGAAGCTAATATTAGTTGCAGTCCCACCATCCTGCATCAAAACAGTCTAATGTATAGTCACGATGTTTTTACCTTTTTTCACAGAAAGCCAATATTACACAGCTCAGACTCTGTATTTTTTTGTATCATACTTCCCATAGATCTGCAATCCTTTAAAAGAGCAGGCTTCTACACAATGGGTTTATTTGTCTAATTCATCATTTCAAATAGTTCATTTAACAAAAAAAAAAAAAAAAGCATTTTTTAGGTTCCTGTGAACACTTACTGGGTGTCAGTGGTTCTTTTTTAGAAACAGTTCTCCGTAACATTAACTGTCAGTAGCTGAATGAACAGTCAGAGGACTGATTAATGTGAACAGTGTGGTTGAAAATCTCAAGGGTTACAGTGCTGACAGTCCATTAATCTTTATTATTTGTTGAGGTCTGAAAGTGAAGATGTTCTACCAAAGTGAAAGTTCCCTGATGCGAGTAAACAAACAAGAAAGAAGTTATTATGCAGCACATGTGTCATAAATTGTTATTTTCTGAAATATTAGTGCTATTTTTATACTGTAATGTCATGTCGTAGAGTCGCACAAAGCAGATAATTTAATAATAAAGCAAACAATGTAATCATTATATATTCATTGTGTTATGTTGTCAAATGGAAACCTCAGTGTTTCGAGTGGTGCCGTCAGTCACTGAAACCTCAGACGACTGATATGTTGTAAATGCGTTGCAGAAGATATGAATAAATATAAACTGTGACACTGTTTTGATGAATCTGTCTTTAAATATGTGCAAATTCCAGTCATGCAGTAGCACGCTGCTAACTGCACTCACTGCATCAGCCTTTTTGACAAGTTTTTGCATTTTTCAGTGTCGTAAACTGAAATCGCACCATCAAAACAAACGGCTTTTCCCATTGATTTCCTCCGACTGTTTGCTTTTCCCTGCACTGTTTGTTTAAGCGAGTTTCAGCTGAGAGCTTTGTGTGCTATTTCTCTATCAAACAGAGAGCACGGACTGCTGAGCGGACTTTAGTTTGGCTCGCTGAAAGCACCGCGGGAAAAGTAAATCAAAAAGAGAAAATGGTATCAGGCGACAGAGTGAACTGATTCAATCTTCAAGCTACTTTACTTTTGAGTTTTTTGTAAAGGCTGATAAAACAGAAGATAACGTACTATTGTAGAAGTTAGAGGGGCAGATAATCAATGTGGCATGAAACACGGAATACATGGTGACTAACAATCCTTTAATAGATGAATAATGTTTGACTTTTCTCGCACATCATGTCGGGACTTTATTTCAAAAACACATTTTGAGGAAACCTATATAAAAGTAGCCTTTGAAAGCCAGACACTACATGCAGAAACACTGTTTTTGCCTCATATTTGTCTAAAATAAACTTTAGGTGTTCATTTTACTGCACTTCTTTTTCTTTGCATCAGTACATTTCAAACATAACACACATCTTAAAATGTGGTTCCCTCAAAATGATGCTTTTCTCATATTCTAAGAGATCTCAACTGCACTTTAGATGTACCAATTCCCCAAATGGTTCAGTTTTATCTCTGTTCTGGAAGTTTTTACAGTAGAATTTGCTTACATATTATTTCAAGCCTGATTTATCCATCCATTATCTATACACCGCTTAATCCTCATTAGGGTCGCGGGGGGGTTGGAGCCTATCCCAGCCGACTTAGGGCGAAGCGAAGCCTGATTTATATGTGATTTTATTTCTAAAAAAATTAACAGTAATTGACTTTTTTCTGCCTCTGACATGTTAAAAAAACTAAAACACTAATGTTGAATGTGGCTGTGTCCAATGTGCAGATGCACAGTGCATATTTAATTACATGATGCCTATTTTTTTTATATGTAAACATGTGTTTTTTATATTTGTAATACACAAAAATAAATGTCTTAAGGCAAAAATGTCTGCAGGGGGAAGTCTGATGGGGATGTCTGTTGGTTAAAATGTTGACCCCTTCGTCTGTCGTGTCTCCAGAAAAATCAGGAAACTGCATGTCATAGTGTCGTGCTATATGTTGGTAGTTTTTTGATCCTTCTTTAAATAAATAAACTAAATCCTGCTGCAGCATCAGGTTGTTGTTCAACATATGAAGAACAGCCAGATACCAAATCCCACAAATGAAGAGACAAATGAAGTCCAAAATACAACTTTAATTCATCGACCCCAGAGACAATTTACAGTAATACACTTTAAGTCTTAAGCATTCAGAAGCACATTTTAAATTTACTGGATTTGAGAGCAGAACACTGAAATCCCTCTGGTTTTCCGAGAGAGCTGCTACGCGCTCGCTCCATCCTTCATTCGGAAACAGGACAAAGGTTCACTGTTTTAACGATATTGACTGCGGATTAGATCAGAGAGGAAGGATTCTCGGTCAGATTATCCACCTGAATGTGTGGTTTAAACACATCATTCATCATAGATGAGCCATAAAATGAGATAAAGCTGAACATTCATGATAAAATATCAATTCTAATCGAGTGTTCTATTGCTGTAATCACACTAGATAGAGACTGTGTTCAGGACACAGAATCACACATTGTTTTTATGGTTTATCGACGGAGACTATGTGGATATTTAGTGTTCTTTTTGTTTTGGGCATGGAATTTTTTAGCCAAATAGTAAAAGTGTAGTTAAATTTACTCTCTAACTCAATGTTTTGTCGCCTGTAAATGTCACTTTTAGCAGAATAACAAAATATCAGTCAAAGAAAATTCACTTTAAATCAAAATTTTGTACAGGAATGAATATTTTAGGGCTGAACTGTAAATGCTTGCAACAATTACAAATGAGTATTGCATGTTCAAGTCCATCATACATGGGGAAAAATGTACTTATCAGTTTCTGCTGATAGTATGACCATGACACGAGGGAAACAAATAAAAAACCATCCGAGTCGTTTAAAAACGGCCTTTCTCAGTCCCCTCTTTTCAGAAGCAGTGAGGCGTCAAACTTTGCGACTAATGAAATGTGACCACTTTTGTTTTGTGAGCCTTTTATAGCAGCAGTGTGAGAGCGTAGCTAACAGTTAATTATTGTGAATATTGCTGCCTGTTAGAGTCTTTGCATGTTTACAGCCTGACTAAAGCGTTTCTCATCTGAACTTTGGACAGACTGTTCTGAGTGAAACTGTACGATCCGAGCAGAGAACTACAGCGGAGACATTGCAGTTCTTCAGAAACGCAGCTGCTGTGTTTCACTATGAAGTCAAAGCCTTCGTGAGTCACTGATGTTCCTCATCAGATATCAACACATTAGGTAGTCACTGACACTCACGAGTCACTGTTTCTAAGTCAGGGAATTTTTAACAGTTTTAAATGTTCGGCACCTTCTGCTGTTCTGCAGATCAAACATTTAAAAAAATGTTCCAAGACTTCTACATCCCTCAAACTTTCAGCAGTGCATCACGAGGGAGGTTCGCTCTGCTATGTATAGAAATAGGTCATGTTTGTCCAGCATATTATGTTTCCTGGTTCTTTATTCGAGCCAAAAAAAAAAAAAGACAACTACAGATTGCATTTCAAGAAGCGTCCCACACAGATCCTGCTCATCATTAGGACGATGGACAGGGTGAGACCCCACAAACAAAGCTCACCTCAGCTGCTCCGTCTGCTCTGCTGATCTGGGTGGGATTAAGGAGAGCTTGGCACAATATTTTTTCTACGTCTTATCCAAGCTAACTGCCAAGAAAAAACTTCTAATGATGCATTGCTTAGCTGTACATTACAGTTATGCTTTCTGCTCTACCCTTCCTATGCTTTCCTCATAATGCCACAGAAATGACCTAGCCAGTTACTTTAGCTACAAATGACCCCTGTGGTTAACTGGCAACCTATCCAGGATTTAGTCCTTCACTTTTATCCATTGTCAGCTGTGAGTCCAGAGGTGGAGCCAAGTGGTGACCACCAATAACTAAACTCTGGACGTCCCACCCAAACAATAGTGAAGCCCGTCAGAAGGCTGCGCACAAAGAGCTGCAGTTAAATCCAGCAGCTACTATTTTTCGTAGCGTTTTTGCAGAACCCTTTCTCT
>NW_007578729.1:180220-223387 GCF_000690725.1 Stegastes partitus
TATTTGGTCAGCGCTCCAAAGGCTTAGAAGTGCAACTAATGATCCAAGAAGCTACTGTGAATATATATATAAATACACATTTTCTCATTGTTTCTGAATTCAAAGACAGATACTTTATCGCCCCCTTCAAGGTGTCCAGTAGCTCACACGTTACATTTAAGAGAAATAAAGAAACTAATGTGCCAAAAAACATGCAGAATAACAAGCAAATGGTGCAGGAGTGTAATCATAGTCGGTATTAAATAATCCTTACTACCCAGAAAGACTGTGCATGTGTCCACCTTTTTGTAGGTGTTGCTGCTGTTCTCACCTCAACAGAAATCCTCCTCAGGCATCACAGAGTCGAACGCCTTCAGTCCAGTGGGTGGCGCCATTGCTCTGACTTTGCCGCTACGTCAGCTCTTGTCCTCAGATGCTCATTTGAGTCAGTTCTGATGTGTTAATGCCAAACAACACCTTTTTTTTGATAAATAAATAATCATGACTTAAAATAGTCTCGTTATGTCATATCTGTCAAGGAGCTAATCTCACATAACAGCATCAAAAACAAGGACGCTTCTTGAACTTTCCAACACTGTAAAGAAAATGTCTCAGAGTTACAAACCAAGTGTGAAAAGTTCTGCTTTATTCAACTTTATTGTCTACGTTTTGGTTTTAATAACTATGTGTGTAGTTGTTGAGGGCATTTGGTGGGTATAAAAAGTATATTTGTCTCTTGTAGAACTTAACTGCAAGTATTTTGGATTATTTCGTTTTTATTTCAGTAAACAAATTCCAACACAGCTGATGTTGTGTATGCAACCCTGCTGCTCGAATGCTCCGACTCCAAACTGTTTGACTGTGATGTCTGAAGCGACGGCCACAGGAGCCATCCACAAATCACTGTTATGAACAGAAGCATTCCTCTGTCCTCCAGGGTATATAAGGCTTCATTTGGTTTGCCTCCATGATATATGTCGAGGGCAAGAAGTCATTTAGCTTTCAATTTATTAGCCTGGTGATTTATGCGTGCTGCAAAGGTAGCGGCGCTGGTGTCTCCCAGCCCCCTGCAGCAGCACCCCCCAGACCCTCCACCACTTACAGATTGGGCTAATAATTTGGTAATAGATGATGTGAAAGAGGAGAAAGTTCAGCAATTAGAGAAGAAAAAAAAAATCTGAAGAAAAACATGGGTTTACAGTTTCTTTGGCTGCACTTCATTTATCACTGGTGTTTTAGTCACTCAGTGCAGGATTAAATACTGAGACCACAGCATCCTGCGCCATAGTTGGACTTCATATGTTGAGAAACCTGACCACATCAGCACACTTTCAGCAAAAGTCTGGTTGGAAATCAAGTCTGTTTTGATGTTAATTTAGCTTCCACAGCCATGAAAGCTCGACTAAATCAGCTGTCTCTCTCTTCAATTAAAGAGCTTTCAAATTGGAATCAGTTGCATTTAACAATATTTCTCTTCTGTTTTGCAAATCTTTATCCCAAAACCTCAGTAAACAAATTCTGGCTGAAAATCAAGACAGCTGTGATGTTATTTGAGGTCCCACAGCTATAGAACCTTCTGCAAATCAGCTTTTTTTCTTTATCGAAAGAGCTTTGAAATTGGAATCAGTTGCATTTAGCACACATACAAATGCGTAAACCAAAGTCTGCAAAAGTAATTGTTGACAGGAGTTCTGGTTGTTTCTCTTCTTATCTGCAAATCCCTGTTACAAAACTATACAGACATTTGCAGAAACAAAACTCTGGCTGAAAATCAAGACTGCTTCAATGTTGATTTAGGTCCCACAGCTCTAGAAACTTCAATAAATCAGCTGTTTGTCTTCACTGAACGAGCTTTGAAACTGGAATCAGTTGCATTTACAAACATACAAATGCATAAACCAAAGTCTGGTTATCTCTCCTCTTATCTGTAAGTCTCTGTGACAGAACTATTGCGTAAACCTGTAGTGCTTCGTTGTTTCCAGCTTTAGCAGAAAGTTTGTGGTGTATGTTACAAGGTGTCAATTGTTGCCCAAAGATCAATGCCTTTCTTCTGACTAACCGCCTGCTCGGAGCCTCTTCCCATGACCACCGCTGGGAAGGAGGAAGCTCTGTTACCAAATGACTCACTTTAGGGGGAAAAAAAACAACCTGAAGTGTTTGGCAGCGTTCAGAGCGGCTTTGTGAGTAATCACCGTCCACATCCTTGGACACCTCACTTTACTCTCACTTTTTCCATCAACCAGCCTCGTAGAATCCCGGTTCCGTCACTGCAGAAAAATTGCGATAAAGATTCAGGGAAATTACAACGCATCAGCAAGCCTGGTATTTTGTCATAAACATCCGCATCTGCACCTCTGACCACAACAGAGTGTCTGATTTACTGATTTCAGTGGAATCAAGGCAAAGCGTTTGGTTTCTCATGTTTATTTTTGTTGATGTGCTCACATCCTATCCTGCAAGTAAGGAGTTTTGTCAGGTGTACCGAGATGATGGTGTGGAGGGGGTTTAAAGAGCGTGTCTGCTGACAGGTCTGATGTACCAACCGTGACACTCCCAGTTCGTCAATAATCTAAAAACCAGATGGAGGAGGGCTGGGAATGAGACATGGGAATGTGCAGGGTTGCAGCAGGAGATTTTGATAATGAGCACTTTACCGCTGAACCTCTAGGACTGTTTTTTTCCCCCCTCTTCTTAAATGATCCACCGCTCTCACAACATAAGCTCTAAAAAGGATTCCATTCTCAAATCTGAAGCCTTTTTAAAAAAAAAAAAATTATATCAGTACAAACCATTTGCATCTGTATAGTGTCACTGTAAATGTCTTCCGACTGGCAGTGGTCAGCGGTGGAAAGTAACTCAGTTCATGAAGTCAGTCGCTGTGCTCCAGTACAGATTAGAGCTACATGTACTTGACTTTGAATATTTATTTTTACTCCTTCATTTCAGTGATCAATATGGCACTTTCTAGTCCACTACATGTATTTGGTAACTTTAGGTACTTACAGATTTTGTTTAATAATACAAGTTAAAGCCAACAACTTTATTATTTATATTATAATGTAATATTATAGATTCAAAACTTTATTTAATCCTTTAGAGAAAATTCACAAGCTATCCAGCAGAAGAACTATACAAAGTGTTTTACGAGCATAAACATGTTGATGTACCCATGATTATAATCCCACAATATATTATAAATTACTTACAAATACAGTATTTTGCATAATGACAAATAGTGGGTATAGTGAGTAGAGTAATGTGTTTACTTTAGGAATATTTTAAAGGTGATATTTTGTTTTGCACTTTTACTCAAGTAAAGTTGTAAATGCATGACTCTAACTATTTCTGTATTACAGTACTTCTGTACTTCTTCTTTCGGTTGTGATACTTTATTTGATTAAATCAATTACTTGCCAGCAGGTAAAACCCCATTCAAGAAAAAGTTTTGCATTTGAACTAACACTGTAAAAAAAATTAAAAAAAATAATGATAAAACAAAATCTGTGAAAATCTGGTTGCAGCAATGCCAGAAAAAAACTTTAAAAATGGTGGAATGATTAAAAAAAAAAAAAAAAAAAAAAAGTAAACATATGTAGAAGTGTAACTGTAAAAACAACAAATACTGTATCTGTATAATAACATTGCTTTACCTGATTTAAATACAGTAAGACTGTAATTTTACAGTCATATATTGTAACTGTAAGAACTAATTGCTGTTTTTTTAAAAATACAGATTTTTTTATGTGGATATTATTTATTGTTTTGAAGGTTTTTTTTCTTACAGTCGACATGTACATTTTTTTCTATTTTTTATTAAATGTAAAATAATATTTTTCAGCCTTAATAATTTCATATCTTCTAAATATTGGCAAATATATATGAAATAGAGATGTTTTTACAGATTTAAATATAGTAGGACTGTCGTTTTCTGCTCAAATGTTGTAAAAGAACAAATCACTATTTACAGTTTGATTGTTTTTTTAACAGATTTAACTTGTAAATAATACTTTTTGTCTGTGGTTTTACAGATATGATCAGTAGTTTAACAAACAGTAAAATAACAGTCATTTGTTTAAAAACAAACTACAGATAAAAACTTATTTTTTTACAGTGTAGGAGTACAGAGGTCTTATCAGCAAAATGTTCTTTAAAGGGGAAAAAATGGCTCTGCAGAAAGAAATGCTCCATATTGCATGATTAGATTCTAAATAACAATGAATAAATGTGGCAGTACTATTCCACTGTTGTAGCTCATTTAGGTAAAAGTAGTTTTGTCTTTTTTTTTAATGATTTATATTTTTTACAGTTTGGGGTTTGGGCCCCTTAAAAGGTCAATCTGTAGATTCAAAAATAGAGCAGTCATGAGAAAATGAATGGGGTAGGAAAGAAGTTAAGGCAAAGTTCTGATAGGCAAAACTGTTTTTCTTGACTCAAACGTATATTTAAATCTGAGAAGACTGGAGGGAGATCTGATGTGGTGGCTGTGCTACCTGCTAACATTAATCAATCTATCAAACTCTTTTTACCCAGCACCCTGAGGTTTGGCAATTCAAAGTGACAGGTTAATAATTCCCTATGAAATGCTATACACATCTGAGACATGGCAAAGATCCTTGATGACCAACATCTTCATCTTAAATGTAATGATAGAAGTAAGTCGGAGGAAAAAGTAAAATACGTCCCTTTGAAATTTAGTGGACTAAGAATGATAAAGTAAAGAATATTGTGGTGGAGTTCCAGCTCTGCAGAGTACCGACAAACAGTAGTTCTGCTGCTTACTCCGGTATTACAGACCTACATTCCTTTCACCCGCTATTACTTTTAGAATTTCCAGCAGATGGTGAGAAGAGCTGCAGGTGTCTACGCTTCACAACAACTGCAGTGTACGAATAAAGCTCAGAGCTTCTCTCTGCTGTGACGTGTTTGAGCGCACTGCTGAGAAATCAGCCGACATGTGACTTCTAACTGGAGATGCTCAGTCGTAATCAAATTAAAAAACCTGAGGAAAAAAAAAACTGAGATAAGGGAGGGGTCGATAAATCTGAGTGTCTTCTTGGCTAATTTCTTGAAGGGGGAGGAGGGGGAGAAGAACAAGCAGGGTCTGAGGAGAGGTTCCCATTCCAAAAACAACATAGCTGGAGAGAGGTAGCCTATTGTGTCCTGACAGATTGGTCTGACTGAAGCAGGAGGAGGAGGTGGAGGAGGAGGAGGTCGCCTCTAACTGACACTCTGGGAGGAGCAGAGGTGAGCGCGAATCCGGGGGAGATGGGAACACAGCTGCAGTTCAGAGGAGAGTTAGTGTCGGTACTACCTCGCATAATTCAGAATTGACTGCCTGCAAGGGCTTCGTTTTTAGTGTCTTTTGAATTTGTCGTCTATCTATCTATCTATCTATCTATCTATCTATCTATCTATCTATCTATCTATCTATCTATCTATCTATCTATCTATCTATCTATCTATCTACCTATCTATCTATCTATCTATCTATCTATCTATCTATCTACCTATCTATCTATCTATCTATCTATCTCCAGTGTGATCCCTTTCACTCCTCCTCTGTTGTTTTTGGCCGTGGATAGGAGACCCTCCTCCGTCTCCTCGGTCCTGATCGCTCCCCCAGGTACTTCCCCACCTCCTCACCCGACCCCCACACCTCTGCCCATCATCCCCCTGTACACTATTCATCCTGGTGTGCAGCTGGAGACACTCTGTTTGACCTCCTCGCACAGGCGTTGTTAGTGGTGGGAGTCCTCGCAGCAGCACGTGTGCTGAGGAACCGCGACATGATGCTCGTCGCTTGCATGAGCTCATGTGGCGTCGCTTCCGTCGGGGTTATTTCACTGGACGGATAAACATGATTATTTCATGCCGAGAGCAACGCTGATGACATTCCAGCCAAAGTCAGTTCTGCTCAGTATCAATAAAACTAACCTGACAGCAATGTTTTTTTCTTTCTTCTTTTCCTGTCGTCATGATTGTTACCCAGCATGCACCTTCAAAGCCCTTTTGGATGTGGGTGTGCTCTTATGAAAATAGTCCGTCCATTCCACACATGCCTTAATTTTACTGCTGGAGTTTTGTAAGAAGGAGTAGTTTTAGTAGAGCACAGAGAGTTGGCTGTTTAAAGATCATGAGTTATATATATATATTCGATAAAGAGCCAGTTTATTTTCCATAGAGTGCAGTCAGCGATACATATCTGCTGTATTGGCTCAGCTGTATAGCACATTTGGGTAAAAATGGAAAACTATAATGCAGAGTCTTTATTTCATTGGGACTTTTGCATCAGCAGGGGAAAAAAATAAAAAAATATTCCAATAAAAACTGTTGACAGCGAGGTCTGTGGATTATCAGGGGTAATTGGAACATTGTTTCTAGAAAGAAACGTCGCTTTTGGGTTTCACGAATGTTACTTTTCAACGTTAGGAGCACCCGCAAAATAAATTCCATTATGTAAGGGTGGTGACAGAATTCACAGAAACAGATACCTCCAACTCAAGTGCATAAAACCAAAATGACTTTGCGTGGTTATCTAGCACTCGGTGTAAATGTTTTTGGTGTTCTGGGTGAAATAACGTGTAAACACTGTTAAATGACAAGACTTCATGTACTTGCAGGAATCCCCACCACTGTGGTCCATGTAGAGTTCCTTATTACGTATGGAGATGCGCTTCTGCGATGTATTTGGTACGTTCTCCGTGAAAAATATGGCTGCTCTGTTGCTCATTTCATGGATATATATAATTCAAAATGTCTAAAACATCCATCCATTATCTATACACCGCTTAATCCTCATTAGGGTCACGGGGGGGCTGGAGTCTATCGCAGCCGACTCAGGGTGAAGGCAGGGGACACCCTGGACAGGTCGCCAGTCTATCACAGGGCTACACTTAGAGACAGACAACCAAGCACACTCACATTCACACCCATGGACAATCCAGAATCACAAATTAACCTCAACATGTTTTTGGACTGTGTGGGAGGAAGCCGGAGAACCCGGAGAGAATGGGGAGAACATGGAGACTCCACGCAGAAAGATTCCGGTGCCCCCACTGGGACGCGAACCGGCAACCTTCTTGCTGCGAGGCAACAGTGCTAACCACCTGCGCCACCTTGCACCCCTGTCTAAAACATATATTTGTTTTTATGTTCTTAGGTTATACATTGATCAGCTGGATACTTTTAAGTGCATTAAATAAAATTGATGGAGGAGCACAACTATCTAAATGTCTTACTCATATACAATGTGTAGTTGTAAGAATGTATGTTGTAAAATCACAAAGTGTGAATGGAAATCTCCCAGCATGCACCTGAGCAACAGGTTTAATATTCATGCTGTAGTAATCTTACTGGTGTTTTATGTTGGGTTCCACAATGTTTCCACCTTTTCTACACTTCCAGTTCGTCACTAAGTGTAAAGTTGTGTAAACTGACCCAGGAGTTGGAAAATTTCTCAGATTACTCAATTATTACGTTGTTGTTTAAGATTATGAGGCGATAGTGTTTATTTGAAAGTTACTAACTATTCAGTTAGCTTTTCTTTTTTTTTTTCCCCTGAGTTGCAAAGTTTTACAAGAGAATACCTTCACATGGAAGTGGGTTTCATCTAAACACTGTGGGTGACACATTAAGCAGGGGTTCTGGAAGTCCTCCTCCAGGAAATTTTGGACATGAATCACTATTTCCTGCATTCTGGTGAATTTTTATGCACCAATATGTGCAGTTTCTACATCAATTTATGGCGGAATTGTCTTGATTTATGTAAAGAAACACAAAATTCAGGTTCACTTCACATTCTGTGCTTCTTTCAGATATTTCTTTTCCTGATCAACTGCTCTAGTTTAAAACCATCCCTGCTGAGTGTTTGTATGAGCTCATATTTCATATTTTGGGACCAATAAAAGACCCGCTGCTATCAGAGATATTGTTGTCTGTGAGTAATGATTCCTTTCAGGTCTTTGTTTAACAGGGGACAAATGCACGTGTCGCTCTGTAAAGCACCTGAAATCCATGCCTTTATGCCCTAACATACATCAGCAAGTGACCATTAAAATGCATTTTTGCACAATAGTAGGTGAATGAATTGCCATTAGAAGGATTGTAGTCTGCTGTTAGTAGTTTATATTCACTGTACTTCAGGTTAGAAGCTCCACAGTCTTTTTCAAGACTAACCAGGTTGTGAGATTGGGATTATTTTGTGCGTTTTTTGTGCTTTAATAAGTTGTTTTTTGTTTTTGTTTTTTAACAAGGAGGTATCATGAGTTGAGTCACACCTGATCTGACTAAAGCACCACCACCAGAAACTTAAGGTTATGATCATCACCCTAATTAGTACTGACAGTGGTGATTCATTGTAGTTGGTCCACTTTGAAAATTTATTGATGCACTGAATACCTACTACGACCACTCACTTGATGATTTAACTTATGTTGAGAGCCCCTGTTATCCACCCAGTAGAGTGGCGTCACAGTGGTTAGCACTGTTGCCTCAAAGCTAGCAGGTCCTGGGTTTGAACCTTAGTCATCCGATGTTTATCTGGGGTTTTCTCCAGGTCAGCCAGCTTCCTCTCGCAGTCCATCTCCAAAGACAATCAAGAGATGTCAAATGGTGGTTCTAAACTGGCTGTCTGTCCGGTTGCATTAGCCCTGTGATGGGCTTGTCCAGGTTGTGCCCTGCCTTTCCCTTTATATCAGCTGTTATGGGCTCCAGCCGCTCACAACCAACCACAGGACAAAGCTGGAAATTAGGTTGACTCAGTCTCAAAGTATTTACTGTCATCACCAAATCTTTTAAGTATATTTTGAGTTTCGATGTAGAATTGTGATTAATCTACCTTCTATGGTATCAATAAAGTGGACAAATTATTACAAACCTCTCGCTAATCGGTTTTCTCAACAGAAGACTTGAAGCCTTTCTAACTTTATTCCTCCAAACTTACCCAGGTGATCCAAAAAAGAAAAGGCAAGAGGTATACTGTGAGTGGATCCAAGGCAGGCCATGCAAACATCTTTGGGCCATGGATTGCCCTACACCCAGCTGTCATTCAAAGTGGCCACACCCTTAATTACAAATAACCGTAAGCCTTAGTACAATTTCAAAGGGCAAGTCAATCAAACATTCATGTATAGGTGTCATGAATGGGCAAGTTAGCAATAGAGACTGAAATTGATCTTTGCACCAGACTGTAAACGTGTTTATTTCAGCTGTAAAGTTTGGCATTTTATCATGGGGGTTTATGGGGATCGAGAGACAGCCCCAAGTGGCCATTTAAAGAACTGCACTTTTTTGGTACATTTGCGTTGGCTTCATATTTCAGCCTCGGAGTTTTGCCGCTTGGTGACGCATTGTATTCGAAACGCAAACAAACTCCAAAACTGTTTTATAAAAAAAAAAAAGTGTTGATATTATTGCAAAGTTATTGTTTTAGACTTCTTCATTTTTGTCAAGTTGTGTGTAATAAACTGGCAACTATGCACACGGATTTAACATATTTAATAAGACTGTAGACTTTCAATCTCACATTTAGATTTTAGTCTGGTACACTTGCATTTTATGTTATGTTGAACTTTAATTTTTAAAATACTCAGCTAAATTGACTTCACATATAACGCTGTAGATTCTTCACCTTCATATTTAAACTTATTAGGTAATGCCAATATAACTTCCTCTCTGGAAAGCGGTTTGACTGCTGTCGTTTTAAATGCATGAAAAACAGTGACTTGATGGGTATTTCTAAACTCACAGTAGCACCTGTCAAGCTCCTCTAGTCTGGCAATAACATGATAAAGCTACTGTAGCTCCTTGCGTGGGTCAGTGCACTGGTCTCCCTGCTGCAGTAGTCTGGGTGAAAGTGTGTGTGTGGTCTGCAGGGTGGCAGCATGCTTTATAGGCAGCAGAAGGCATGGCTCAGTGGTACTGAGGTATAGGTTGTGGAAAAGTTGTGGAAGCGCACAAAACATCTGCGTGAACTCATCTTCCGGTCTTCATTGACAAAAACAGAAACCCCTAAGCTCTTGTTTTTCCTCAACAGAGTATACATTGTGTTGTTGTTTTGTGAGTAAAGTTTGGTCAGTGAAACTCTTCCTGCAAACCCATGGAGGAGGGTCTGTTTGTTTTGTGTGTGTGTGTGTGTGCAAGTGTGTGTATGTGTGTGTTTTAACCAGAGATTATACTGCTGGGATGCCAGTTCTTCCACAGACCCCACATCACCCCGAGCTTCCAAGCTGTGAAAACATACTGGACGTTTGTTGGTTCTTAGTGGCTAATAAGGTGTCATTGTGCGGTAGAGCTGTCTGATATCCCACAGAGTCATTAGCCTCACCAGAATAGATTTAACAGAACATCTATTGCACATGTGCGCCTCTTCGTGCACCCAAATCTGCCTTTCCTGCCACAAAAATCAATACGTTTTATGAGATAAGACTGCAGGAATGGACGAGGCTTTCGCTGCACTCCCTCAGACAAAGCAAAATTGTGCTCGGCTACAGGAATACCGACTTGAGCCACGATTAGAACCTGCAACATCAAAGCACTCGGCTTTCAAAGGCTTTCTTTTACAGCTAACTTCAGGAGTCCTGGCTCCTATGTGCCCAGACAGCTTATAAAGGGCTGTTTTCATCATCTCCTCCCAATTCAACACCCCAAATCCTCTCTCACCACCACCGGACCTCTGCTATCAGAAAAAAAAGCCTCTGATACCGAAGGCCGGGTTTCTGGGACGTTTTCAGACTATTTGCTGAGGAAAAATGCTGTCATCCAACCGTGCTGCTTGACCTCGTTAGTCTCTCGGGTTGATTAGAGGCTATCTGGAGGCGCTCTTTGAAGAACGCACCTCTGTCTTTTCTCATCCCGTGCAGTCGATCCATCTTGGCGAGCCGGCGCTGCGCTCGCTGCGGTTTAACTTTAATGGAGTGAACATGAATATCACTGTCAATTGTGGGAGACTCGTACATGTGGAGGACTGTGGTTTGTTATTTCAATAGATATGAGAAGGCTGATAGAGAAACTCTGCCTTCCAAGGCCCGAGCAGAGAAAATAGACAGGTCTCTGTGGATCTGGCTCTGACTCAGTGAGTGAGAGCCTGAGTTGTGTCTGCCTTGATGTGACCTCGGGGAAGGGTTGGTTAATGACGCTCCGGGGTCACTCATGACTGGTGTGTCAGGTTGCATGAGTCAGGAATATACATTTGACTTTATCATAACACCCGCTCGGTGCTCATTGATAAGGACAAAGACTTCATGTGTTATTTGCTGCTGCTGCTGCTGCTGCTCCGGGCAGCGTAGAAGCAATCACATCGAAATAAACAGTCAGTGCCGCTTATCTCCTCTTCATGTACTCGTAATTGTCATGGCCCGACAGCCTCTAACTGACTGATGAAGGTTTTTTTTTGGTCTTTATTAAAGATCAACACTGGAGGAGTTGTCTTGTGATGACATCATATTCCTGAGAAGCAGCTGTGTTTTCTCAGAGTTACTTCAGCAGCAAAGAGCTGAACTCTGCAGAGAAACCTGCAAATAATGTCAATGTAGACTGGAGGCTCATGCTTCTTTATGCTTTATTGGTTTTTAAAATGTGGAATGATACCGTTATACCCGGTATAATTACAAGATGCAAGGCACAAGCTGGACTGCAGTGACGACGGCTTTTAAGCAAATCTATAACACCGTAGTGTAGAATCAAAAGCTCAGCTGATATGTTTAATAAAGTGGAATCATAAATAATCAAGAAAATAATACCAAGACCAGAAAAAAGAAGCCAAAAAGGTCATTTTGTTGCCTGTCACCTGCCTGTCGCCTGGCACAGTAGTGGAATTATTTAGTTATTATTTAAATAAAAGTACAACCACTTCACCTTGATGCTGTTTCATCTACAACAGTGTAACACGATTATTTCTATTTTTTATTTTTGGCCTTTTTTGCCTTTATTTGATAGTACAGTGAAGAGAGAGACAGGAAAGTCGGGGAGAAGAATGGGGCAAAGACTTGCAGCAAAGAGTCATGAGCGGGACTCGAACTCACGACCGCTCCGTCGGGGATTTCAGCCCCTGAACAATAGTACGCCAACTCAACTCAACCGGCAGTGCAACATAATTTTGAAATTATAGTGGTGGAGTAGAAGACTCAAGTTGTACCCAACTGAAAAACCCCAGAAAAATATGATCTAGAATTAAAGTCCCTCTCTGATCGTTAATTAAACCCCAAAAGTTGCATCATTTGTTTATCAAAGTTTGATACTTCCTTAATAATTCCTTAATACATTAAAGTGGCTCAGATACAACGCTACACTCCTTCAAGAATTTGCTGATCGACGAAGTCTTACCTCTATCACCGCTAGACCCTCCCTACTCACTGCAGCTGAGCACACCAGCTCACCTGTGACTCTGGTTAAATGCTGTGAAGTTCAGTTCACGGTTTCCACATCCCTGAATGTAGACCGATGCAGACTTTGAAAGCAGGCACACACAAGATTCTCTTTAAATCATGAAAGGTCAGCATCAGTATTCTACGAAAACAGTCTTGTGGCCCGTTAGAGACAAACCCGAAGAGCTTCTGTGGATATTTCTGAGCAGCAGATTGGACTTTAGCACTGTGTCAGGATCTCTTTAGAATTCAGAGCTTACTACTGTAATTAGGCTCCGTCAGTGGAAAGCATGTACAAACTGAAGCACCTTCAAAGTCCTGCAGCCACTACTTCTATTACAGCTCTTCTAGGGGTGAATGATAAAGGTGTGGATGACAGAGAATCTCCACATATAGTCACAAGCATTTGTTTGACTACGTTTGTTTACCTGGCATGCATCGTCGGCACACTTGCTTGTACACTCTCATGGCCTTGAGTAGATGACAAAATTTGCTTAATGCGTCGCTCTATGGACCTTTTTGGACACGTGGGTGAAGAAAGTGTAAATTTGCCTTGAAACTGCTCTACACTACACAACATTGGACTAATTCAGACATACATCTTCGATCCGGAAACCAATTCTGAAGAGAAGTAACGATACAGAAAGCTTCACCCTGCAAGTTACCAGGATTGATTCCTCAGGTTTTTACACGTGAAATTCCTGAAATCTGAATCTTTGTTTTTCAGACCATCAATAATACGCTGCAGTTGGTGGAAATGCTCCGCCATGGTGTTGACTGTTTATTTCACCCATGATATGTCTTCTGGCATGATAAAAAAAAACAACAACATATTATCATGGCTAAAACTTGATTTTCTACATTTTTACAGCACCTTAGTCAATATTATCACTATTGAGGCTACCCACAAAACACTTGTGCAAGCTTAAAACTCTGCTCATTTGTTGCATTAATTGCATTTTATTTTTAAAGAAGCATCTCATCAAACAGCTTCTTCCCAAAAGCCATCACCACTCTGAACTCACACACTGACATCACAGTCCACCCCCCCACCCCCACCCCCCCAATCTACCTCACAACCACCTACTATAAACTCTATTTAAATGTGCAATATCACCACTGACCATGCTGTGCAATATTTTTCTAAATTCATACTGTACATATAACTTATACTGTATATATAACTTATCTTATTTTATATTTAAATCTCTTCTATTTTTGTATTTTTTGCTCTTTATTTTGTTCTTTATTCTATGTTGCACTGAAAGAGCTGCTCTTAATCTCATTGTACATGTGTATAGTGACAATAAAGGCATTCTATTCTATTCTAAACTGTTGGGAGTAAACAGGAAATAAAAAATCTATTGAGATTTCTTAGATAAAGGCACGAATTCGGGGTAAAAAAAAAAAAAAAAGATTCAGACAAGGTGTTTGGGGCTTTACCTGTTACCTGTGACAGCAGAGCAGAGTGTGCCGAGATCAGCACCATGGAGAGGTCCTCCACCCGACAGGTACGCTCACCTTGGAGAGGCTTGAGCTGCTCTATGTGAAATTTCACATTTACTCTGTAGCAGAGTGATATAAATGAATAATCATGTGTTTTTTCAGGTCTGTACAATATACTGATCATTTCTTTAATTAAAATGTAAAAACGCTCAACTCAAGGAGAACCAGCACATCACACTTAAACAAGCCTGTGTTTCCCTTAGAACAATGCTTCACTCTCAGGCCTCCGCGAAGATGTAAATGGATGTTCGCCGGTGTTGTGACCTCCGACCCCGACTGCCCCCCACCGCCCCCTGCTTCCTGAACCAGATGCTGCTCCTGTGGACCACAGTCTTCTCAACCTAAACAAAGTAATCCTCCACTAAACAAGATGGATATTGTATCAGCAGCCCAGTAAATACCAGAGAGCGCGACACACAGAGCGGCACTCTTCTCATGTGCGACTGGAAACAACAGGGTGTAAATCCCGTCCTTTATTGTTTCATGGATGAACAAAGGGATTTATTTTAAACCGGTTTTACATACATTTTGTGGTATATTATAGCATACCAAAAAAACACATGCCCTCTTGTGGGGGATATAATTAAAACACGCGGCAGTCCTTCACATAAAAGTTAGGCAGCTCTGGCTTCATGTCAAAAATGTAAGAGTGGGATCATAAGCTGCATATATGAAAGTCTTTTGATCTCACTTTGGGTAAAGATGGAAACATAAATCCAGAATCCATGTGGGTTAAATCTGCAGTCACGTGCCAAGGTGGTAGAACAGCTGACTTTAAAAAAGAGGTGTAAACCCTACAATTATTGGAGATTAGAGCAGCAGCGATGTGAGAGGATCTGCTTTATGTGGGTTCATCGACAACTGTTCTGATTAATGCTTATTTGGTTTGACTCTTTCGGCCTCTTCTTTGGTTCCAGCTTCGTAAATGTTCTGGTTTCATTAATGCTCTACCAAAGCTGAATATCTTTGGGTTATTGACAAAACAACACATTCGAGGATGCTGTCTTGGGCTTTGAGGATCACTGATTGATATTTTTCTTAATTTCACTAATATTTCACAGCCCAAACAACTAATTGATTAAAAAAAAATAGGTTAGATAAGAAACATAAATACTAAACGCACGTGGGTTAGTCTGCAGAGAGGTGCTAAGTTGGCACAACAGTTGGTTTTTAAGTGATATGTTTTGTTTGGATGAAGGCTGGATCAAGGGAAGAGCTGCAATGATTAATCGATTAGTTGTCAACTTATACATTCTTTGACAACTATTTAATTAGGTTTTAATCGGCTTTTTTCACAAGAATAAGTCTAAAATATCTGAGTCTGGCTTCTTAAACTTGAATATTTTGGGGTTTATTTTAACTTCTATGACAGAAAAACAAGGATATCTTTGGGTTGTGGACAAAAACAAACATTTGAAGACATAAACTTTATTTTGAGAGAAAATCACAATGTTCTGCTAAAACAACTAATCTGTTAATTGAGAAAATAATCAACGGATGATTCAACAATAATCATGTGTGACAGGAAAAGCAATGTGGTCAGATGTGCAGGAAAAACTTAATCGGCTAGTTATGATGTGTTGATTTTAATTATATTTTCTGTTATTTAAACATGATTCCCTTCCTTAGCCCTTTTTTGTGGCTTGAGCACAATGAGACAATTTACTTTTCCTCATTTATTTTAACTCTTAAATGAATATTGGGATATCTTTAGTCTAATGCAAACCAAAATAAAGTCATAATGTTGAATAACATGTAGTTTATTTTTGTATTAATAGCATAATCGTGTTTAGTGAGATTTTTAAACTTTGTAAAAACAAGTTTGCTTCAGTCTTTGTGAGCAATCTAATTAAAATAGTTAGTTTTCTTCTACTAGCAATAGTATTTTACATTATTAATCTGTAGCGTGAACACAAGTTTCAACGTTTGTAAGGACTTGAAATGTTTAACTCAAGATGGATTAAAAAAAAAAAAGTTTTCAAGCCAATTTATTAATTTAGGACAACTTGACTTCTGTGGAATAACAGAAATGTCCCTTTAAATCACACACACACACTATTGACTTCTGTCAAGAGAATTTATCCAAACTATGTCTGCAACTTAAAATGTTTGTCTAAGTTGATGAATTATAGTTTTATCATGCAAAAGTGCATTTAATTAAGTTCTGCCAACAGGTCCTGTGATTTACTTTTTAGAGTGGAGCAGCTTCTCTGATAGCTCCCCTCAAGTCCCGCCCCCTTTTGCATGACGTAATTCGTCTTCTCGGCCAATCCCGTCGCTCCCCAAAAAGTTTACGCCATGCAGCCTATAAGAACTGCTAAAGTTTCTCAAGTAACAGAAAAAGTCTTGTCCTCCCAGGATCCCATCTATGGATTCTCTGGTGTCTCCAAAGCCCGACAGATCCACAGGTGGACTAACTTCATGAGAGGGGAATCACTGTTTTTATTTATTTTTTTGTGCCGGGGGAGGACTGATTCTGGCCGCCGTCGACCCAGGTGGAGATGTCTGAGGAAAACTTGGGGGAAGAATCGGGCAGCTCCCCAGTCTCTCCTGCGGACAGCCTGAGCAACAGCGAGGGGGAGCTGGACAGACAGCCGAAGAGATGTGGGAGGAAGAGGAGACCGAGCAGGAAGAACGGGGAGGACTCAGATAGCCCGACCCCTGGGAAAAGAGGGAAGAAGTCCAGCAGCAGCAGCCCGCAGTCTTTCGAGGAGCTCCAGTCGCAGCGCGTCATGGCCAACGTCCGGGAGCGCCAGAGGACCCAGAGTCTGAACGAGGCGTTCGCGGCTTTGCGTAAAATTATCCCCACTTTGCCCTCGGACAAGCTCAGCAAAATACAGACCCTAAAACTCGCGGCCAGATACATCGACTTCCTCTGCCAGGTGCTGCAGAGCGACGAGCTGGACTCCAAAATGTCAAGTTGTAGTTATGTGGCGCACGAGAGGCTGAGCTACGCCTTCTCTGTGTGGAGGATGGAGGGCGCTTGGTCCATGTCAACATCTCACTAGCATCTGGAGAAATTATTCAACCCCAAAATGGTTGTTTTTTTTCCCCTCAAACTGCAAGGCTTTAAACAGAGAGGGGGAAATTACGCATCTATTTTCATGGCTGTAAAGCAACCAAAGAGTCCAAAAAAGCAAAGATCTGAGCACAGCCTTGTTTTGCGTACAAATGATCTGACCTCTCCAGGTGACTGCTGAAGCTTTTTCTTTTTTTTTTTCTGAAGGGACAAATCTGGAGTCCAATGCTGGATACATGGGAAACCAAAGAAGCTCTGGGGATCTCTCGCTTTTTCTTTTTTTTTTTTTTTTTAGAGGCCCGTGTGTTTAGCTCCATAAATACACTCCATTCTGATGAGTTTTCATGTTGTTGACGACGAATGTTGAATTTATCATTTGTTTTCATGTTGTTGTTTTTTTAAATAAGGAAATGCATGCCTTTGGACTTATTTCTGTGGAGGTCAAAGTGCATTATTTGGAGTCTCAGTATTTTTTTTGGTTTCTGGTGTGAGACTGTCAACTGGTGGTGTAGCTCACATTATAGACTGACTTTGTGGCTCTAACCTGTGCAAAAGAATGACATTTATTTATTTATTTGGTGGAACATTGAGGAATAGATCCTGTGTCTGAAATACATTCCTATTTTTTATTATCGTTTTGTAAATGTTTGTAATTTTTCTTCTTTTTGCATTAAACAAAAAGACGATGAAAGGACTTTAAGTTTCTTTTTTTTTCTTCTTTTTATCCAAGTAATTTAGTAATTTCCCAGACTGGGATTAATAAAGTATTTTTCTATTCTACTCTATTCTATTCAAAGCGAATGTGGACTAAATTTAAACCAAAATGCTGGTAGGGGAATACATATATATATATATTTGAAATAAATTCCTGCTTGCATCACGTGGACTGTGCTTGCACTTGCATACATCAGAGTTAATGTCAAAAGCTTGCAGCCACCAGGGAGAACACATGGGAGTTATTTCTGGCTCGAATAAAAAGAAAAACATGCAGCATTTAAAATATATATATATATATATATTGTTGCACATCCCAAAAAAAAGAAAGAAGAAAAAAAAATGTTTTAAGGGTATTTATAGCTATTTTTTCTAGAAGTGTTGCCACATAGTTTAAATGTGAGAAAAGTTTTGTTGCTGCAAAAAACTAATAATAATCTCACTCTATAAAATAAAATTGCAATTTTAATGAGAAAAAAAAAACTCAAGCAAGTGTCTCCCTCACTTTCTTTTTCTGCTGGGTTTGTTTGGAGTTGGATGAAGGCCTGTGCTTGAAACTTAACATTGAGAGTAAATAAGTTGAAGTGGGGTCATGTCTGCAGAAATCCAACTATCTGGGTTTTCTTCTTCTTCTTTGCAGCAGCATAACAATAGATGTTATGAAAAATTAAATATAATCGAATTATAATTAGGATTATTAGCAACAGTGGGATTTTTTTGCAGCCCAACAAATTGTCCCTAAATAAATCTCTCATTCTGCTGTGATTGATCTCATTGATCTGGGAAAAAGTGTTCCTCGCTGTCCAAAAAAAAAAAAAAAAAAATCAAAGTGCGAGCTCGTTTGAAGGTGTGTAATTGGCTTGCGAGGCATGTATGGAATTCCCAGATGTCTATGAAATTCAAGGAGGCCGAGAAGGTATACAGGCTGTACATGGAGGCTATTCTCAGGCACAGCTTAACAGAAGGTGGGGGTTCAAATGGCTCACAAGCACCAACAAACAGTCTCATCCCTAAAAAAGTTTAAAAAGTTTCACTCAATACTAAATAAATAAGCAGGATGTGCTGTAATAAATATCAACTTCAGGGGTGTTGTTGTTTTTTTGTTGTTTTATTTCTTTAAAAAAAAAAAAAAATCCAAATTCAGCCCTTATGCAATGCCTTAAATAAGTTTCCTCTCCCCTTTTTTCCAGAAGAGAGAAGTTGGCAATTGACACGATGCAGAGGCACAGAATGAAACCTATTTAGAACAGATGTTAGTATTTTTAAGAAGAAAAAAAAGGAAAAAAAAAAAACGTCACGTGAAATGAGCAGATGTTCAGACTGAGCAGAGGCTCCACGAGCAGAGCGTCGCTGCGCAGAGAGCAGCAGCAGCAGCAGCAGCAGCGCGGTCCGAGCAGCCCCGCGTCCAGATCAGCCACTAATTAAAGTGGATTTAATCTGTTTCCAAAAAAAAAAAAAGAGGAGAGCGGCTCTGCAGGGAATAACGTGGATGGGACCGACGGAAACAAAAAGGTAGGCTGGAGGGAGGAAGGAGCTGCGGTGTGTTTGTGGATTGTGTAAGAGCTTCTCTTTTTTTTTCCTGGTTATTTGGCTGTGAGATGAAATTTCAGGATGTTTTTTTCGAAAGCTTCGGGCCTTAAAGCAGGCAGAGTTCACTTTGAAGAGTGTGTTTGGTTGGAGGGAGGGAAGGAGGAGGCTGGAGGGAGGGAAGTACCTGAGGAGCGAGGATTTATCATGCAGTCGGTTGGAAAACAGAAATGCATGAAGGCCAGACTGAGGCTGCTGCAGGACTGCATGCACACTCATTTAAATGTGGAACCCACTTTTTAGTTTGCTGTCGATCTCACATTGTCCCTTTTTTCTTTTCTTTTTTAAAATTAAGCAGCATTTACAAATAAAAACAATGATAATAATAATAATAATAATGCTGAGTCATTGTTAACGTTGATGTAGTAAACATCAAACTCTGTTATTATTTTTCCTACTTCTCCTACTATTATTACTATTGTTATTATTGTTGTCATTATTATGACTATAAACATGGGTGCACCTCACAAAAAATAAATCCTGTTTTTCTTTTCTATTTCTGTTTCCTAGTTGACGCCTGATGTATCAATTTTTTAAACAAATTTAATTGCAAAAAAATCATACAATTTATTGTTTAATTAGTTTTTTATTCAGAATTCTTGTGTTTGTAGTTTTTTGTAAATGCAGTTCACCAAAACAAGATTTTAAAAAAAAACTGTAAATGTCTTATGTAAAACCTTTTTAGAAAAACTTTAACAATATATAAATGCTAAAGATATTCTGTGTTTTAATTTGTAGCATAAATATGTGGATTTGTTCCCCCAACACAAAGAGGCAGGTGCAGACCTCAAGGTGAAAGTCTACATTTTAAATTTAGAGAATCTGAAAATGTCTTCTTTTATTTTTTCAAACTCTGATAATGTTTGATTAGTTGGTGCCGATCTTTTTCACACACACTCACACAAAATCATACACACTTCACAACAGTGTCTCAAATAGTGAATACTGAACCCAGGAGAGACTGGATCAGAGTCCAGAACTGCACTTGAGGCAAAAGGAAACAGAGGAGAAGCTAAACAGAACCAGACTGCTGCAGCACATATCAGCTGCATCTGGACTCTGCTGATTATTGAATGCATTAGCATCTATAATGCAACTCTTTGTTGAGAGGCCTTTTTATGTAATGCACATGTGAAAAGTATGTACAGTTCACAAAAAGAAAAAAAAGAGAGAGAGACTTAAATCAAGTTGAAAGCAACGATTTTGTGCTCCATCGACTTTGTGTAGAGTGAAATCTTTTTTATTTTATGTGTGACCGATAAAAAGCTGTTGTAAAGACGGAAAATGTGAATCTTTAGTGAAAAATGGAAACTCTGGTATTAGTGTGTGGCTGACTGTGTTAGAGCAGGACTGACTTCTTGGCCTTCTTGGGATGAGAAAGAAATTGCAGCAAAAGAAATAAATAAAGTACCATTGTGATGAGGAAATATTTGTTTGGAAATATAACATACAAAAAAAGAAAACTCCTGCTGGATCCACTGACCTTCACCACTGCAGACAGTCAGCAGCTACCTGTGTGCCAGCATGGAAGTAGATTTCATTTTATGTCAACAAATAAAATGTAAAATCTCCGATTTCCATCATTTTTACTGCAGGTTGTAGAGAAAAATAACAGTTTGCACAACTAGGTTTAATATTAAAGCTGAAATACAAACACAACTAATTCAATAGATTCATGATATATTGTGGGATCATCTTAATTTATTTGTCATCAGATTGTTTAAATCCTTTTTTTTTTTTTTTAGTTAAAAGTGCACTTAGCTCAGCACGAGAATCTACCCTTAAATCAAACTAATGCAACCGTAGACAGTTTTATTTCACTTTATGTGTGTGTTTCAGTAAATTCACTGCACACTGAGTTCTGCCTTATGTATAAGAACACACTGCCTGTTCATATTATGTGATCATATATGTGGAGTTAAATTGATTTGGAGCTCATTTGAAGCTCACATTGCAACCTTTCATAGGTTTTTTTTTCCCCCTCCATCGTATCTTAAACAGATCGCACGCTTAATATTCTGCTTTTTCTTCCAGAGAAGTGTCGCCTGATAACAAACCGATCAATATCACTGCGGTAATACACGGAGGCCTCGCTCTCAGTATTTTTTCCTGGAAGGCTCCATAAATCAGTTTGATCCAAGACAGACACTGATGCTGTGTCTCTAACCTGGCAGAGCAATATACAGTATGCTGAGACCAAAAAGACATTCCTGTGCAGGTTCAGCAGCATTTGAAGGTTAAATAATGCAGACGGACACCTGCGGCGGACTGACATGATTTATGTGAGCGTTGGGGAACAAAGCAGCAAGGGGATGATGGTGTGTTTGGATTCCATTTAATTTGGCTGAATTATTGACATGAATGTATTTGTTGAGCTGTTGATTGCTGCTTATTCTTTTGCACAAGGAGTATTTATCTCTTGTCTTCCAAAAGGAAAACGTGTTTGGATCACACATTTTTTTTTTGCATTTAAGAATTAATGTGAACTTGCAGAAAACTGGCAAAAGAAAACTGTTGAAACTTTCTTTTAGCTTGAAAGAGTTTAATGTTAAACCCCTACGGCTGTGTACAGCTTTTAGGGGAAAGTCTGTCTGATCATTGTGGTAAAAGATCTGCATCAAACGTTATTTCTTGAAAATCAGACAAAGCAAAAGAAAATGCTGGAGAAAATGTTAAATTGCTGCTTTAAAACTCGCCGACTGCTTGTGGAGACGCACGAGGGTTTGAGCAAATTAGAGATTTCATCAGAAATTATGAAACCACAGCAGGTCAGAGATTTATCACAGCTTAAGACGCTCTGGTTTGCTGAGGAATGACGATTCTGGCGTGCGATCTGATTCAGAAAACGTCCTTTGATGCAAAGTGCACGCTCCAAAACGAGTGCACCTTGTGTTTAACCTCGGTTTGCGTGTGATGTGTGCCACCCAGGCTGCAGACAAGACACGGATCAGTGTGTTTCAGGGTTATACACAATGATGTCACAGACAGGAAAAGGCTGGGAAAAGGGCTTGGCACCTTTAGGAATTGGCCCCGATTCCTCCCCACCACCCCCCTCATTGGCTGAGCAGAAAACGCTGTAATAATAAACAGGCAATCAGAAGGCAGCGTGAGCGTACACAAAGGCACTGCAAAAACCTTAGCAGATAATAAAAGCAGATTTTTCACTTGAGGGGGATGATTATTTGTGCTCTTCAGTTGTCCATAAATAGAGGGCCCCTCACAGGAAGCATAAACACACAGATGAAGTGGAGGCCAGTCACAGTCCAACGCAGTGATTTCAAACATCCCTGTTTATGTTCAATCAAGATGGAGTGTAACTGTAGCCCCGGCCTCGGCGTGGAATACAGACGATTATTTTCTGAGGGGAAGAGGGAAAATAAAACTTGAACTACAAGCTCATAAAGCATCAGTTTTCTAAATAAATGCACAAATACGCTGTGAAAAGTGAAATGCGTGGTTCAAAATATCATTCTAATCTACTCCCATGAGCATGTATGTGGCACAGTGCTCTCTCTGACACAATTTGCCCCTCACCGAGGCACAAAGTGAAACTCTCGCTCCCTGTGTACTGCCCCGGGGGGGTAAGAAGGGGCTCTAATGATGCAGCATCTCTGCTCCTGTCCCCGAGGCTGCCCCCCTGCCTGGGTATTAATCCCATTGCCTTCATTAACCTGCCCGCCCACCGACGCTGAATGCTCTAATGTCATGCTGATAATTGATGTGTTGTTACCTCCAGTTTACAATGATCTCCTTATTCCTTCCCCGACAGTCTTAAATGCTTTATTCTCCATCCAGTGTGGTGAGTTCTTAAGCAGGAAGCGGCATTATGTGGAGGCGGGGGAAATCAAATTGACCATCACTGCAGAACCTTGTTCTAATGCAGACTGGGCTGGTCTGTGAGTCATTTCAGCTGCAGAGAATGGACATACAGGACCAAGCATAGAATAGAATATATATCCCCACACAATTATAAAATATCTGTATGAAAGCTCCAAAAAGCACTAGAATGTAGTATTAATGCACATGAAACCTGGTTGTTTTGTGGTTGTTAACGTCACAGAAATCTGACACCAGAGTTTCAAAACGAACCAAAATAAATGTACTTTTCTCTCATTTCAATGCCATCCTGACGTGTTCAATCATATCTTCCTGATCAAAAGTCTGTATTCTGAAGTTGCTCATAAAAACAATAAACAAGCAGCGACAGAAAGATCGCACTAAAATCTGCACCTTCCAACTGATTTATAGAACTGCCAATTATAACATGTGCACATGTAGCCTGCAAAAACCATTTGATTAAAGTGTTGCTGATAAATGCATGGGTGCAGATTTGTTGCGGCATTAAGCGTTGGGTGTTTGGGAGTCTTTCTCTACAAAATTTTGCACCTCCTCTCCTGCATTCTGGTTAATTTCTAAGCACCAATTTGTGTTTCCTTTGCATGTATCTGCATTCTTGAATCTATGAGGAAAGTTGCAGTGTTTTCTTTCACATAAAAGTCCTCTGATTCTTGTGTTTTCATTGGGAGGACAATTGCATGCGTGCTGGATATTAAGGGGACGTTTCCCCCTGCCCCGTGCTTGAATGGAATCTGGATTTGATTGACAAATGGAAAAACGTTTCAACTTTTGCAATAGCACGAGGCTCGGGGTAGTAAACAGGAATCAGATTTAATTTGTGTTGTTTTAGGTCAGTGCTCACCTGGTTTTAATGTTCTGTAGCAGCTCTGACTCATAATGTATTTCCTCACCTCCCAGCAGGAGTCCTGGTGCAGGAAACTGACCCTCCAGTCACAGCGTCACAGGAGCCACCTGGTCAGATGAGCGCGAAAATAACATCAAGTACAGCAACGGTACCAACATTAAAAGAAAAAGCTGTAGTATTTGCTACTGAAAGAGCATTTTGTATTTGTTCTGATGACCTGTACTGTAATTCTGATGCATTGATCCATTAACAAAGTGTTGTTTTCTGAATAGGTGTCATGAGGTTATTGTCACTGATTGCACAGTCTGCTTAAAACATTGTGTATTAGTTTTGAATATTATTATATTTCACTGTCAGTATTGTGGGTTTAAATTGGTGGGTTTAAAAGGCATCTTTAAAAAAATAATAATAATAATATGTGACATCTATTCGGATAATTAACCCAATCTCAGCTTAAAATCCTGATATTTGATTTATTTATCAAAATCTATTTATTCTACACATATCACTTAAAAACACAAAAAAATAAAGATTTTGCGCTAAACTGATTCTGTAAAAAAAATAAACAAAATCTGTGCTCATTGACGCAACAGTGAAGCCAATAATGATTCAGCTGCAACCAACAGTGATATAAAAACATTTCAGAGACTTTTTTGTTGAAAGCACAGGCTGTCTTTGCACAGAGCAAATAGGAAGCAAATACAAGAATATGCAATTTGTAAAACATCTGCAGAATTTAGAGTCACATCTTCTCCAAAAACAGGAAAACACCGGAAAAAACGGAAAAAATGCTGAACACGCTGATTCCAAAATTTCCGAAACACAAATAACAAAAAAAATCAAACAAAAGAAACACGACATTTACCAAGTCTCGCAACTCCCACAACTGCTAGACCTGCTTCCACCGAGGCCAACAACGTGAAAAACCAGAGAAACAAGAGAAAAAAGAAACCAAAAAGAGCAAAAAAGCAACAAAAAACAAAAAAAAACCAAAAAAAGCCCAAAAACCACAGGAAGAAAAGAGTAAACACAAGCAATGAATACTTCCCTAATTGTAAATCTGTTTCAGAAGTGTATTGTGAATAAACTACTCCAACAGTTGCAGCAGGAGACCCCATTAAGCAGCCGCTGATGATCTCAGCGTAAGACATCATAAACCTCATCTTATCTCCATGTCATCTGGTGCTGGATTCGTCCTCCGCAGCAGATGACCGGCTGTTTGCGACCTTCGTGCTTAAATCAAGTTCAAAGAGGGACCGCTGGTGTTTGGCAGATAGTTTTACATGAGGGCAGAGGAGGAACCGTTTGTTTGGTCAACCTCTGGCTCCCCCTTTGATTCGCAGCTATCTGTGACCCCTGGCAGAGTGACACCACTTAAGGCTCCTCATCCAGGAACAATGGTGGGCCTGATAAGATCTGGGTGATAACTGACTCTACTTTCAGTCTCTGTTCCTCCTTAACCAAATTATTTCTACAACATGGCTTGAATGTTTGTGTTGAAGCTTGACATTTTAACATCCAGTCTTTTTTTTTTATACGCATGATTGCATACTAGGGAAAATCCTCTGGCAACATGGCATAAAGCGCTCCTCAGATTAAAGACGTGTTATATGAAACAGTAACTGTGAATGGTTGGATTCCTGTGGAATGAGTGCACGGCTTTTGCAGAAAAAACTTTCACCCAGGCCTTTATTAATTACACCAGTGTCGTTGGATTTAGGGTATCTCTGGTGCCTGACTTCACTGGCTTGCATTTGATTCTTTTTGTATTTATCCAAAGTACATAAAAGAGGAAATAAAGCTTAAGTCACTGATGCAATGAATCAAACTCTCGTTTATCAGTGGAAAGATTGCGGTGCGGCTAATTGGCAGCCGGTCGCTTTTCCCTTTTTAAAATATATCAACAAGATGTCAGAGCCGCAGCATCTGTCGTGTGAAAGCAGCAGCAGCAGCAGCAGCTCGGTCTGGGCCATGTTCTGCTGTTTTTGAACCTAACAGTCTGGTACCAGCGAATATTATCCAAGAGCAAAAAGAAATACATGTGGCACGTTAACTTTCCACGGGCGTCGTCTGAACACAACTGGAAAGCCATCAGGAAAAACAGCCCCGTGTTGATCTTGCTTTACAAGTGTATTATCACATTATATGAATGAATAATGTATTGTGATTAGGCGTGTGTTTTCTTAGGAATACGCTCTAAGTGTTAATAAAAGAATATTCTGAAGCGGGAAAAACGGCTGATTATTTCACAATGCGCGCGGGAAAACGTTTTTTTTTTTTACCGTAACTTTAACAAAAAAAAAGTTTTCAACTGTCCTCGGGAACATATGTTTCATTGAGTAATCCAAGAAATGTTTAACAAAAAGAAACGCCTGCCAAAGTGTTGGACGTGTTGCAGTGAGTCACCTTTTCTCACACACACACACGCACAACTTTGCACGGTTGTGTTCTTGTTTTGGTTCTTTTCCCTGACCTTTAACACTTGCCCCAGAGAGAGAGAGATGCAAATGCCCAAAGAACATAATGGTTCCCTTCCTGTGTAAAAAACCAGGCTGTAAAAAAAAGGAAGATAATTAGGGTTGTCATGACGACAGAGTCCGGCAGTGCTGATGGTGCCGTGTTTGCTTGCAGAACTTCAAACGGTATCAAAGCTCCACGGGCTGGTACGCCAGCTCTGGTTTGAATTAGGGGCTGACTTCCACAGTCTCTCTTCAAATTCAAGATCTATATGGAACACCCCCTTCAAAAAAAAAAAAAAGAAAAGGGCCCAGCGAGTCGTGGTCCAGACAGACCTAGAGATCTGGATTTCATTAGAGACAATTATCTTATCTGTTTCATCTCAATGCTGCCCCAAGGGTTGGCAGGCGGACCAGTGGGCTCTTTGCAGTTTGAGAAAGCCTGCAGCCAGCCAGAGGCCTGTGGATCAGGTCATTAAAACACTCCTGCCCCTGCTGCTAGTGATAAAATATTTTCATGCTTTTGTAAATAGATTTTCTTCTTTCAACCCCACAGGACACGAAAAACTTTTCTTCCTCTGGATATTCCAGGATAAGTACATTTTTTTGAGAGCGGAAAAAAAAAAAAACAGCGTTGGTTTTGCTGTCAGGTGAAGCAGCGTGAGTTTTACTTCTGTTGCGTTTGTGTTTCATCATCAACATGGAGCCTGGTCGCTGCAGCGCCCAGTCGGCTAGTTAAGGCCTGTGTCACGGGACAAGGCGCAGACACCTGTCAGAGCGGCATGCAAAGTACGATTAAGGCCTTATTCTTTACCGAAAGTTGGAAAAACCGCATCCAGAAATAATACCAGGTTGTCATGCTCTCTAGTAATTTTTAAAAGAACACTTGGACATTTGGGGAAAATACGCTTATTGGCTTTTCTATGCTGAGAGTTTTTCCCCTTCTTCTCCCTCCATTCGATACGAAGCCAGGAGACAATTAACTTTACCGAGCATAAAGACTGGAAACAGAAGTAAACAGCTTCGGTCCGTCCAAAGGTAACACCATACAACCCTGACCTTTCTATTTTAGTTTGCAACAACACATCAGTTTTGCAGGACACATAACGCAGATTGTATTTTGCTTTCTATTAACCAAATGAGGAAATGCTGTTAATGATGTATTTTTATGTCATACACACTGGTAGGAGAAGTTGGTGTAGATTTTTTTTTTTAAAGCAGGTAACTTAAGACACAATAACATTCAAACAAAATCACAATTTTCTCGAGTCTTAACCACAAACCGGAGTCCAGATCCTGGGACCTGGTGTTACACTCTGGGACCGACCATCCACCCAGACCTCCTCCCTGCAAATCCAGCGCAGGTCATAATTGTAGTGCTTCTTCAAGAATATGCTGCTTCAAAACATATCCTATTTAGTGTAATTTCAGGGGGACAGTTTTGTAAATTTGGCACATTTAAAGCAAGCCCTGCCTCTTACATGTAATTGTTTAGTTTCAAAACAGCATTTTTCTGCCTGATTGATAATTATTTCAGCAGTTTAAGGTAACAAAAGCATTATTTAACCATTTCATGGTTGTTTTTATGCAATTAAGGAAAGACTGTGGTTTTGATCTACTACTGAAAAAGTGACTTTATGCATGGGTTGCAGCATTTCTACCTAATTGTGCAAGATGTCATTTCTGCCCTGAAATGAAGTAGTTTCCTGACATCGTAAAGCAGCACTGGATCATGGAAACTGTTGTCTTCACCTCCATGTCCTGAAAAAAATAGATTTCATGTGACTCAGGCAGAAATCAAGGTCATGGACACGGTGTTGGATTAAAGTTTTGTTCTCTTTACATTTTTGCCACATATTCCAAGCAAACAGTGGAGTGTTTGAGGAACGTTTGCGAAGATTCCCTAACTGCCAGCTTCAAAAGTTCTTTTGACAGCATTTGAATTTGTGTAGAAATACGCCTCAACATAACGAAATGCTCCACGGACCTACTGTCTTGACGTTTTCCCCTAAACATTCGCCTGATGTTTGGTTCTGGAGTATTTAGATTATGTCATTTCACTTTAAATAAATCACTAAAATTAAATTGGTGGCTTACATTGGATGACTCAGCTACCTATACACCTCCTATGACGTTGTGCATTGAGTGGCCCAGCCCCGGTTTTCGTGGCAAAACAATCACACTAAAATAATCGTGATCCATTACAGGTGAGCAATACAACACAAAGGAATGGAGAAAAAAAAACCAGCACTGGCAAGCTTTGTGATTCACCTACTTGTTCTTCCTTCTTCTCCACTCTTGACGTGTCCACAGATTCAAGATTAACTTTATTGTCCCGGGCGTGGGAAATTTGTCTTGGTCTGTTCTCCCATGCTAAAGGTGATGTGACGCCATTGAAGGTGACCAAAAAAAAAGACAAATTTGAATATTGTTGGGAACATTAGGGTGTTGTAAGCTGAAACCTGGACCCACATGCAACACAAATAACAAAGTGAGCAACGTTTTTAAAGAACAGTTTATTAAAGCAGTCTTGGGTAAAGACGAGGAAGACTTGAGGGGGAAGTCCTGGAGGATAGGGCAAAGCATGTCATTGTTGGAAAAGGGGAGTGTGGCTCCACTTACTTGTCTGCATCCTTGGAACATTGGTGTGATGGTAATAGAGTTCAATGGCGGAGGTTGTCCAGGGCTGCTGCCTGTGTCAATCCAGGGGAAGGGACATAGTTTGGGACGGAAGCGGGTCCCAATAGAATCTGCAGTGGTTTGTTCAGTTCACATTTTTATGGTTCAGTCGCTAATGTTTGGTTCTGAGGTTTAGGGAGCATTCCCACAATGTTGGCTAGCATTACCTACAAGTTCTAGTACTGGGGAAAACATTGTAATCTAAAGCTCAAAGAACATTTAAGGATATTTATCATTTCAAATAATGTTTCTATGAGGGTAGAAGTCAATCACAATGGAACATTTTAACATTCAGAGGATGTCTGGAAGATGTAAGATTATGATAACAAAAGAAGAACGTTCTCATACCAACATTCAAACAAACATTTTCAAGATGTTATCGAGGCCTCAGGACGGAGTGAGTTTTTCTAAAACGTCTGATATATTCACAATGGTGGAACATCTTGTCTGTAATATTCAGAGGATGTTGTCATTTAGAACGCTCCCCTATGAAATGTTCCCACAATGTTAGATAATAACGGAAGGATGTTCTGAATGGAACATCTGGAGTGAGAGTCTTCAAAAAACTTCTACTGCCTTTAAGAATAATATTCCTGGAAACTAAAAGAAAACTTCCTGCTAAAAAAAACATTTCTAGAACTCTGTGGAACGTTTTTAGACCAGAAAACCTCGACAGTATGGTTGAGATGGAGGTCAGGCGAACAGGTGACTTCAAGGCTTGAACCTGAGGCACAAACGGTGGCAAAGTTAGTGTAGATTTATGAAGCAAAACTAGGAAACATATGAAGAGTTCATTTACAAAAACAGATAACTCCATTTTTGTAGATTTTCAGAAAACTTGTTTTTTTTTGTTGTTGTTTTCATGAGATAATATCAAACTGAAGTTGAGTGGATTTGACTCAGTGGAAGTGACATGATAAAAAATAGAGATAAGTTTGATTGATATTGTCTCAGGTAGACGATGGAAAAGTGGGTTTTCTGAAGGTTTGTGAAAATGGAGTTATCTGCTTTTACAAATAAACTTTTCACATGCTATTAACAGACTTGGTCGGGGCGATACCAACATGTGTGAAGACCAAAAAAATCCAGACATTGAGGGTTAAATGCTGCAGGTTGGTAGGAGATTGGTGCGTTCAGTGATCACCAGCAGGGGAAAAGGGTGTCACCACTAAAGAGGCGAGGCACTGCCAGGTTGATGACACCAGAGTATTGATAGGTATGCAAGTCTGTGTAGTCGTTTTAATGTGAAAATGTTACACATTATAGCTTTAATTGATGATAATACTTAAATTGCACCCACAATCTTTGTAGAAATGACACATTAAGGTTTGACTCAAGGGTATGGTGCTGGAATAAGTCTTGGCAGGGCGCAGAAATTTCCTGGAAACTGTACTGTTTGCCTGGATATCTTACGATGACAACACGACTCCAAGGAATCACCCCGAGAAGAAAAACTGCATGACCTTGTAAGGATTAGTTTCTATATGGAGGAAATAATATGTTGATTACTGAGCTTCACGGAGACTCCAGGTGCTGGTGGGTGGATCTGGTTACCTTCAGCCAGAGCTAGGCTGGATATGCTAAGCTAACTGGCTGCTGGTTTTATATTTAATGTGCAGGCATGAGAGTGAAGTCAATCTTCGCTTCTAACGCTAAGCTAGAAAGTGAATAAACATACTTCCCATATGTCAAACTATTTCTTTAAACAAAATGTCAGCCATGGATCGGGTTCTGGCGACCGGTTCCCTTTGAGAGGGACAGCTTAGATAATCTGGCCCCAGAAAATAGCGTCTTATTTTAGTACGAGGTGCCCTTTGTGGGGGTGGGACAGCAGTGGCAAAAGGAGCAGAGAGGGATATGAGGCCCTTGCAAGGACCTGGAGCTGAAATCGAGAAGCCTCCTCATCAGGGGTTAGGGATCACGGGCAGAGACTTCCCTTCATCACAGCCAAGCCGGGAAATGCGGAGGACAGCATGGGTCAGCTCAGCCAGGCCCGCTGTGTGCTGTTACCATGGCAAACATCCCAAAGGGCCAAAGAAAATAGATGACAAGTACAATAATATAAGGTGTAATCACGAAGGTCAGCTGCCTCCAATGCTCTGCGTCGATTCTCAAGGCCCCATATTCTCCAGAAGTGAAAGAGAAGTCGGCGTACTTTGAGGGAAAATTACTCAGTAATGTGCTCATTTTTCCTCTAGAAATCAGGAAGCCTTGAGGGACATGCTCTAGAGACTCTCCATGAGCAGCCACTGAGAGATTCCAGTCCACTTCCATTGCGAGATATTTACTTTCCGGTTCTTTGTACTGGGTGCCCTGCAGATGGAATCTAGCATCCTCTTCAAGGGGGAAATTTTATGACTTATTAACTGTCAACAGTTCATAACCTCCAAGGAGCTATTAAACCTTCTCCCGTGGTCACACCAGAAATGCCAGTGTTTGATTTGGCCTGGAAAGATATTTGAATGTTTTCGCTCTTCTCCACCCTGCGTGCAAGTGCAGCAAAATACTAAAAAAAAAGAGGCTTCGGCGTCAGATCACTGTGTCAAGATAAGGATAATAATGTGTTTGCCTTGTTTTGAAATTACAGAAGGCACCGTGTGGATTTATTATCTATGCATACAGTTTATCACAAAAGAGAAAATACAGCGCGGAGACAAATCAGGCGCGATGCAAACCTACAAATACTTGCAGGGTTGTATCACCATCGAAAAATAACAGGATAATAATACGATTTTTTAAATAATTTGATAGTTCTCACAGCTGCGAGCGAGAAACTACAACATACTCCTCATCTAAACACTGGAATTGCATTTCTTTTCTCTTTTTTTGCGTTGAGCTATATCATAGTTATATTTGTACTTGAGAAATGGTGTCAGCGGTGCGGCTAAATCATTTATCACCAGCCAAAAACAACGAGGATGAATAATTGAGTCCAGATGTAGCTGATTCAAGCTAGATACCAGGGTTCATTTCCTGTCTGTGCTTTGTAAGACAACCTATTACACCTCCCAGGCAGCTGCCGGGTACACTGGCCCAGCCTGAATGTCAACACTCCTCAGGTGTCAGTGTAAGAATCACACAACACGCAAGAATGCTAGGCTCCTCTTTTTAAGTCACATATTGCCACGCTGATATATACTGAGGGATTGTGCTGCATTTTTCTGTCACTTTCTGTCCAGTTTTATTATTTGTAAATCACACTAATCCCAGTACAAATCATATGGTCAGCCAGTGGTGGAATGCAACCAGCAAAAGTGCTGTAGTTTAGTGCAATTTTAAAGAACTTTCACATGCAATTATTGCACTTTTCGCTCCTCTGTATTTATTTGACAGAACTAAACTTTACAATGAAACATGATCAGCTGATAAGATCTAGTACATCAGTGCAGATTAAGTGTATAAAGCAGCTGAATCGGTTGTAACAAGCCCACAATGCAACACCAGTGAGTGATGTTCTGTTGTTTAACAGTGGGGATACTGCAGCTAATGGTGCTTTCTATTGTCTGTTTTAAGATAATGACATTATCCAGTGACTAACGATATTGTTAGGGTTATATATTTTTTCAATTCATTGATTAGTTTTTTGATCGATTGATGTTTTCAAAAGCCCAAGTCTATGCCCCTAAATGTCTTGTTTTGTCCACAGACATTCCGTTTCCTGTCAAAGAGGAGGAAGGAAACCAGAAAATAGTCAGATTTAATAAGCTGGAATCGAAGAATCTTAACTTTAATTCCTTAAAAACAAACAATGACTGATTGTCAAAACAGTTGGGAGCTAATTTAATAACTGGCAGCTAATCGGTTAATCATTGCTGTTTTGTTTAGTGTTGATACTGTTGTGTGTCCACTTCTGTAAAAATCATATATGCATGATCTAAGTTGTTGCTAAGTGTTTTTTTATGGTAGTATTCATTCCTTTTCACTCTTATAACTGCATTCTGTAGCAACAAACCTTATGAGCTGCACCAAATAGAGCATAGTTGCATGTTAAGGTGCAGTTAATGTACAATGAAAAATAAAACACAAAGGATACAAACAGTGACACGCACGTGCACTTGCCTGCAGTAGCAGTTCCCTTGTTTATTTTATATGCTAAAAGATCTGGGAGGCCATAACTCTCGGTCTGCCTTAAAAGCATTCTCTTCCGGCCCTTTGGGCCCATGTGGTAATAATTAGGCTCTCTGGCTCTGGCCATGCAGGTGACTGACACTGAGTGACCACTCCTCTGCACCCATGCATGTGCTAATGAAGCATGGTTTCCTGGTTGTCTTTTTTTATAAAGAATGAGCTATTGGGTTTTGTTGCCGCCCTTTAGCATTTGGCGACGTTGACAGTCACCAGTTATATAATACACTATATCTGTTGAATGTTTTGGCATTTTTGAACGCTAGTATTTTCTGCTCTTTGTTTCTGGAGAGTCTGGCTATGCTCAGCCGCAGAATGAACCGAATGTCGCAGGTGGGAGCCGAACCTCCTGTCTTTCAGGCTGAGCTATGTTATTCATGTTCTCACTGAAATCTGTATCCATCTATTTCAGCATGAATTGCATGCCAGTTTCAAAACAAATAAACACCAGCAGAGGAGGTTTCTGCGGACAAAATCAATCTGTGCAGGGATGTCAGGATTGTTTGGAGGAAAAGGTAAATAGTGAAGTGGAGTGGCCTACAGACTTTAATGCACTGTTTACACTGTAATTAGTCTTTGCAGAATGAGATTCCTGACAGAGGGTCTGAGACGGCGTGGCATGATAAAATAAACTCTAAACAGAGCTGTTTCAAGACATCTCCATGGACCATAAACCAAAACGGCCTCTACAGGCTACAACCACCACTCTCTAATTTTCAAAATGGGTGGTCTGAGTTTTCTCTTCATCTCAGCATCGTTTTCTGTTCTCCCTTCTTCTTTGCATTTGTATTGTACTTCTAGTTTTTTGCTTGTTTTGTTTTGGGGTTTTTTTTTTTTAACATTTTCCTCCCAGTGTTTGTTCCTGCTCCCCCCCCCTCCCCACATCCAGAGTGAACCTGGGTTGCAGCTCCAGCTCCCTGCAGGCCTCTCCGGACGCTGAGCCGATGACACAGTCTACAGCCATGCATGCAGAAGGGGGACGACTGGGGCTCATTCAGAACTGTGTCACTGTCCACCTGAGCAAACACAGTTCTGGAGAAGCAGAGAGAGTAAAAGAGAGAGGACGGGAGGGGGGGAGATGGGGGAGAAACTGGTAAAGAGACCAGGAACCAATTGGTGAAGGAGGGTTGGCAGAGTGACAGCCAATGCACAATAACATTAGTCTTCCGCTTTGGCCCTAGCGAGCACTCCTTCTGGACACATCTCTGCCTCTTCTTATTATTTTTTTCTTCTCTTTTTTTTTTTTTTTTCGTGCACGGAGCTCCGTCCAATGGAAACACATTCCTGTCATGCCTCACTGCTGTTCGCTGTTTAGATTTCTCATTACAAACAGCATTACACGCATGGGCTAGAGCTGGCCGGAGCACAAGCAAAAAGGAAGAGGCCAGGGACCTCAAGTCATCTACAGCCTCCAGTAGAGACATGAAGGGTCTATCACATGGTGGCACAAAACCCAAAATCACAAATATTAACTTTTTACATCCTTTGGGTCTGAAGGAAAAGAGCTGCAATATACATCCATCCCTAGAAGAAAGCACTTTTTTCGCAAACTCAACTTGCACTGACCTCCGAACATTCTGTAGCTGCCTTCTCTCGTTGCTAAACTTCAAATAAAAGTGAACAGAAACCTTGGGAAATCTAAAAAAAAAAATAAAAAATTTCCTTTGATATTTAACTGTCACGAGAACCGCCAGTCCATCTTTTTGATTTTGAAACTTCCCTGTTAGGTTGGGATATGAAGAACCCCCTCAATTTCCATCGAGACGATTTATGATTATGAAGTGGAGCTGCCTCACAGGATCCCAGAACCTTATGGAAAGCAGACCTCCATCTTTCCCCCCGCAGTCTCTCATCTTGATCCAAGCGCAGCACCAGAGGGACGGAGCGGCCGCGGCTCCCCGGGCTGCATGGGAATTGTTGACTGACACCTGACTATGTCTATTAGTGTGGAAAACTGGGGTTATACTACCTGTGCAAAAAAAAAAAAAGATGTCATTTGAGCTTACATTCATTAGTTTTAGTGACCCAACCACAGTTAATTTAAGCTAACTAAAGAAAGTGCATAACTTAAAATTCCCGTTTTCATCACCCCACGCAACAACAGTCTTCACATTATCACAAACTAGGTGAGATTCCTCTTTTTTTTTTTACCACTTTGCACAAAAAACAGTCAGTGGTGATGTGTTATGACACATCCTCTCATGCTAGAGATAGACTTGCAGACAAGCTGCTATCAATTTCTTCAAATGCATGAAATGACACTCTGTGCCGCAGCCAAGATATAAGTGATAACAGTGAATAAGGTCTTTTGAAGATATGATGCGAACATTCTTTCAAACCACGCTGTTGTCTTTCATGTATATATGGAGTAATTTATACGCAGGAACATTTATGTCCTCCTTTTTATCTCAGGTATAGCACAAGAAGTTTTATTTATGGAGCGGCTGACGATGTGTTGTATGAGATAAACAGGCAGCTTTTTCTTTTTTTTTTACTTCTTAGTATGTGGCTTTAAAACATAAAGCCACAGGCATTCCCCCATGAGAGTGTAATGTTTTCTATTCATACAGTATGTCTTTATGGAGAGTTTAGTCGTAGCGATTGTAGGGAATCCCAGGAGGAAAATAAAAAAAAACAATCTTTTTTACACCTAAAAGGCTTTATTTTAATTTTAAAAAATGAACACATTGCTATATTGTTCCCAGTTCTTTCATTTACATGGAGATATTTTAACCAAAAATGGTCTTTCTCAAGTATGACCAAGCCAATTTGTTTGTGTTATATATAAAGTTTCAAATAAATCGCTATTGCACCATTAAAAGAAAAAGTCAAAAGATGTGTTTTCAGCGTTGTTAGAGCAGAAGCGTAGGTCAGAATACAGTGACATGTGCCAGCAGGGAAATATTGACTTCTGCAAAGAATAGTTTGACACTTTGAGAAAAGGCGATTATTTGTTTTCCTGCCAAGATTGTTACTAGTTTTGTGTCTGTAGGCTGAATATGCCACCTAAGCACAAAGACTGGAAACAGAGAGAACTGCAATTCTATGTTAACAAAACCTACCAACACCTCTAAACAGATTGAATAAATTAACTATGATGTGTTAATTATTGAGCATTAGAGGTGTTGGCTGTTGGGGGATTATATTCTGCATTTGGACACTGCCAGGCAAGCTGTTTCCTGTTGTTAAGCTAAGCTAACTGTCTGTTTGAATGTTTTTTGTACTGTGAATTGTGAGTATAGGATATTCCCATAGAATAAAACACACAAGATAGACATTGTGATACAGTACTTGTCATGTTTACAGCACATGGCTATTCCTATAAGAAAGCTACGTTTGGTTAGTTTTGTAGCAGGTATCTTTATTTTCCTACGCATGGCGTGCCACAGGGGTCAATTTTAGGACCAATTTTCTTTCTACATGCTTCTGCTTGAGCCTGTAACTCATGAACATGGCGTGTCTTCCCGTTTTTAAACTGATGACATGCAGATACACCTGCCTTGGAGCCTTTAGCCAGACAGATGTCAGAAGTTGGATGTCAAAACATTTCCTTCAGCTTCTTCGACTCTGTTGCAAAAAAATCTTGGCGTCTGGTATCTAAGTTATGAGCAGCACATCAAAAAGCTTGTGTTTTTATCACCTTATAAATATTTCAAAAATATGATCGATCTTAACTTTTAAAGATGTGGACACTATTTTTACACTTTTTCATCACACCTGGAACAAAAACTTTTTACCTGCCTGAGCTAAAAAGCTATTGATCAACTCCAGACTTTGCAGAACTCAACTGTCAGGCGTTTAAGCAGAACCAAAGCCATTTCAGTCTCTCTACACTATGTTTTAAATAGATTTGAAGATTTCATTGATTGCTTTTAAGGCCCTTCATGGATTTAACTCAGTCTTGCTGACCTCTGAGTACCAAATGCCAAAAGTAGGCACATTTTCAGGTTTTTTAGTCAACATTTAAATGGGACAGAAAGTTTGCAATCAGGGCCCCAAATTTTTTTGGAACAATCTGCTCAAAGAAATAAGATCGGCTCTTTAAAGTGTCTTTAAAACAGTTTCCTAAAACTTGCTTCAATCTGAGAATCTTTCCTGATTTTACCTCTGTTTTCATTTCCTTTAAAGCATCCTTTACTGTTTTTAATCATGTTTTTACGCTTTCCAACACTGCATTGGTTTTCTACACCAAATCTTTTAAAATCTCTGCATGTGTTTACTGACCTCGTAAAACAACTTGGATTTTAAAAAGTGGTCTTGAATTAAAGATTATTAGCAGTATTTTTATTATTAACATTATTGCTATTGTGCAGTGGATGTATTTATGTTCACTGTAAAGTATCATGAAGGATTTTGTTGTAATTAACAAATATTTTCTTGTCAGCTTAATGTAAATACGTAAACGTAAATTTCAAGTTCTTGCTTTTCCAAATTTTAAAACATGCAAACCTTAGTTGTCTGACTTAAGGTCATTTGAGTTAAAACGCTGAGTTGAATTAATGTACAGCTGAGAGACTAATCAACTCATTAAACTTTTTTTTTTTCAGTAGACCTCCAACCATCCATTATGTGTTAACTCTCCTAAGACTTCCTGTTTCTTTCTCCTTGCTGTTTCTTTACATAATGTTTAAGCATAAAATGATTTCAAGAGAAACAAGAGAGGAAATGTAAAAGGAAAACAACAAGTCGGGGAGGCCACACAGTTGAATGAATTTAATATCTTGAGTTGACTGAATGAGTTAAGTCAGCTGGTTTTACTTTCAAAACTGAAAGAAAAAAAAAGATATTGAAACAGTTGTTCAGCCTAAATCCAGTTAACTCATATATTTAAGGCAGCAGGAGAACTTGTGTTTCGATGCTAAACAGGCTCAAAAGGATCCACGGTGTACCAGTGTAAACTGGATTCATTTCCGTCATTCATTCCGTGCCAACACTAACTGGCTGTAGCTTTATATTTACTACAGATATGAGAGAGGTATTACATTTCTCATCTAACCCTCGAAAAGAAAGCAAATAAGCTCATTTCCCGAAATACGCCGGCTACTCCTTTAAGCCTCGTCACTGGAACCGAGAAATTCATGCATCGCACAGACGCACATATGTAAACGCTTGAGTAATATTTGAGGTTTATTTTCACTCACTAATAAAGTGGCTGGGGAGGAAATTCCCCCAAAAGACTGCGAGCTGTCCAACTTTGTGTCCAGAAGCCAGCGCTCAGACCAGGAATGGGAGAAAGTCGAGGCCACCTGTTTCCCACTTCACTTCTACTACACTCTTGGCATAATGCAGCCTTTTTCATGGCAGATTAACACCAGGCCATATGAGGTGGCAGTGCCAGCTGAACTTCAAAACACGACGGGGGAACTGCCATTAAGTTTAGTGCACCACAATTTGTGGCATCCTATGCATTTAAATCACATGATCCCCTCATGTAGATGGTGATTTCCCACTTTGTCAAAAAAGAAATGCTCTGTCACGACTCTTAGCACCAGCGTGGGCACACATTCCCGTCTGGTGGGGTAACACATTCTTCCGTTGCATTAGTGGTGCGTTATGTTCAGTCAACAACGTGCCTACACTGTGCTGTTCTGTTAAAACTGTGATGTAGCACCGTGGATCTGTCACAGTGCTGTTTCACACTCTGGCCTCCGCCCAAACCAGTCACACAACATGAAATTGTGCAGTTCATTCCTCATTATGAATTATGTGAATTATACAGTGACTCTCCAGGGCACTTTACTGACTTCTAAAACTTCTCAGAGCTCATTTTTTGTCCAGAAAGGTTTACTTCAAACTGTTCACGGTCCCTCGGGACACCACAGCGGTTTCACACAGCGGAGATAAACAACTTTTGTCAGACAGAAGCATAATTTAAATACAAGGCTGGCTTAATTTGATTTGTCTTCTAGACGAAAGTAAAATTAATGCCATACATCAGGCTCGGTTTTCAGTTCCAAGCTTAAAACAATAATGATGTTATAAATGAAACTAAATAAGAATGAAAGACTCGCTCAAGTCAACAAAAGAAATCTCAACACAAGGTCAGACTTGTTGTTTCTGCAGTTTTAAACTACATCTTGCGGCCTTTGCTGATTAATCATCGCTGAAGAAGGCCATAAAATGTGGTTGAAAACTGTGGAAAACCCATTGTTCATTCCCACAAAATCTGCTCAAATCTGACTCTTTACGTCAATGTGTTGTGATTCACAGAACATTAGCTCTTCATAAAGCATAAAAACTGGTTCATGGCAAATATAATTTAGCCTTTCTTACACAAAATGATGAATTTTGAATAAACTTTTCCCCCAAAAAATGGATCTTAAACTTAAACAAACAGCTCAAAATAAACCTTGGAGTATGATTATCACGTAGCAGGTATCAGGCACGTCCTCTTCTCGGTGTATCTGAGTGATGATGTTATTTGGAAATTGCACAGATGAGCGAACATGGCAGCAGCAGCATTAATGGAGCGTGAGGCCCTGCTTTTTCCCACTGTCTCCGAACCTGCTACTCAGTTGCACCAACACGTGCCTCCGTCCACACACAGATGTTTCCCTCAGAGATTAGCCGGTGATATAGTGTGTAGCGTGAAGGACAATCAACTCCCTTTGCATGCGGATGCCCCCGGGGACCTTTTCCAGGGGCCCTCGTTTTATTCTCTCAATATATAGTGATAATGAGAGAGCTCTTAAACCCTCCTTGAGAAATATTTCCCCAGAGAAGGCCGCATTCCTGTTGCCGTGCCATTGTCTCAGCTCTCCTGGAAGTAAGGAACCATGTGATGAAAGACTGTCTTCTACAATATGGACCAAGTTTTGAATATTAAGCGATAATTTATTTGAACTATTTGTTGTTTTGGAGTCGTAAATGATGTCGATTTAAATTTTCTTTGAAGCATGAGGCCAATATTGCTGGCTTTTTTGTGTCTCCCTCATGATTATGTCTCTAGTCAATGCATGTATTTGCCGTTCCGTCTACATCACAAGGCCAGCGGTTCACGGTCACAAGCCACAAATGGCAGCATTTCAGAAGATGTGAGCTCAAAAGGCTCTCTTGGCCTGGAGTTCGGAGAAGGAATCGCAAAGTCTTACGAGCCCTTGGGGCGTCATTTTGCCTGGCGGTGCATTCAGGCAACACTTACAAACACGTCCTGTCCAACTGTAGCTGGAGAGTGGCAGACTTGCTTTATGGGCCCCGGACTGGACGGTGTGAGGGAGGAAGGCACGTAAAAAAGTGCCCGGTCACGGGAATCAAAGGGGAAAAGACGGCATCTGATGGGATTCTGTTGGACAGGAGAGCCCAGGTTTGCCAGTCCACATCCCCTCAGCGGAGAGGCCACTTCCCTTCGGCCACTGTGCTTCCTCAGTATCACCTATCAGACGGGTCACTTCAGTGGCTGAGATAAAGCAGTTGCTGAACCCGGATGGTCTTTGAACACAGCAGGGGGAAGAACTCCCTCAGGTCTCTTATCTCATTAAACTTGGAAAGGTTATTAATCCTTGAAAGGCTAAGATAACAGTGCGGATGACACCAGTCAGAGAGAGTGACAGTTATATGCATGCTATCTGTGCTGGGTCATCAATGTTCTATCTCAGGAGACAAGACAAGAAGGGGTGGAATTCGTGAAATTGGAAAATGGAAAATGGAAAACTTGCTGCTAGATACAATCAATAAAAATGTTCACTGCACGATTTTCTACCTTCGAGATGCAGTTTTCTGCGTATTAACGTTGCAAAGTGTATGATTTAATGCAAAACGACAGGCTCACATGCCATCAAAGAGAGAAATCTTGGCCGCGCAAACCGCAAAGAATCCAGCAGAAATGCACACCCACCTGACATCACACTTCTTTCTGAGGTGCACTTTTTCACACCAGCACACAAAACAGTCTCCTCATGCGCTGCCAGTGGTGCACTGTCCTACACTGGGAGCATGGTTAACAACACATGGAAAGAAAAACACCACGTTGTACTACTAGACGCCAGATTCGTACAAATCTTGACAGGCAATGCTGGAAAGTTTCCTTTATGTGCTGTTCAAGCCCTCTGTCATGCTCGACTTTGGTGGGCAAGACTTAAAAACATAGAGGCTCATCTAACAAATGACCTCCTCACTTACCTCAACTTATGAGGTCAACACATTTATACACTATGTCGACCTAACATAAGCAAAATGATGACAATTTAAACCAAATAGATTTGTTAATAGCCAACATCAAACAAGTCCCTCACAGTAGTTTTACAGGGTATTATATAATTTAGTCATCTCCACATGAATGGAAATAGGAAACTGGCACATTTAATGTCTCGCCGCACTATACAAATAGTTTGACAAACAATATCTGGAGCCAAAAAACACATATAACGATGTCAAATGTACTTCAGTGTGAGTTTATAGCTGGTCATAGCACTTAGGTATCATCAGCGCTGTTTATTCACATATCTATTAGGTGTTTGCTGCATATTTTTTGGGTTTTAGACCCATGACATACCCATAAAATGAGCTCAAACAGATCGCAAACACAGTAGAAATGGTAAATAAACCATGAAATTACGTTTATTTTTCAGATTTTTCCTTCATATTTAAAAAAAAATGTACACGAAAACTTAACTAAAAAACTGTTTTCATTCAGTTCATAGGAAAATGTCACATAAATATATATGAAACTGTTAAATTTCAATTTAATACAGTATATTTGACTGTATATTTCTAAAATTAGATACAACTAGGAGCAGTTGTCAGAAAAGAAGTAATGTTCTACAATTTTACGTAGGTGTGTTTGTTAAATGAGCAATATTTATCTTGTTTTTGCAACAAAAACGTTAAATGAATGTGTTTTCATCGGTCTATAATACCTACAAACTATCTATGGCTGGTGTCATAAGCATGTATGTATGAGATATATTTATGAATTGAGCATATTCTGTTGTTTTACTGTATTTTTGGGCACCTCAGCTGCCAAAACAGTTTTACAGTGTAGGATTTAGGATTGTCTCAGACTTGCATGGCTCTATATCAGACATTGTGAAAGTATCAGATGGTTTTAGTGCCTGTTAAGTTCCAGCAACGTCATTGGATTTTCACAAAATCATCTTGTGGATCCAGCTCGTTGTCAGACTTGATTTTCAGATTTGTGATCTGATGAAATGCGTCCAGAACAACTGGGTGGAGGAAACTCTCCAGCTGAGCATCATCGACTGAACTCACCACCTGACTGAAAGGAGCCACAAAAAGGTAAAGTTTCCACAGCTGTTCTGTGTTAAATGGTACATTTCGGCTTTTACAGGGTCAGGATGACCAGGGCTGCCAGCTGAGTTTAAGGCCTACTTTGGCAGTTTAACTCCATTATCATTTGTGATTTCATCTGCAAGTTTGAGATTCGTATTGCTCTAAAACCATAAACCCTAAACCTACATGTTTACCCTGCATGTGTGGCAGACTTTAAACTACTGAAAAAAAATCACTAATGATGGGAAATCTTTGTTTCCCAACAGCAGAAAGCAGTTTCTTCAGGGTATGGGTGGGATACCACCTCGTCTGCCAGGTCTTCTCCACAGGCTTTAGTAAGCTCACTCCAAAAGTACTGGTTGTCACATTTTTTCATCACTCCTTTAGACAGCCAGAATAATAACGGATTAAAAGCAGACATGACATACTAGCAGCATGTTCATTCCCTTCTTTTCAATGCTGTTAGACGTACACAATATCAAACCTACCAATAAGTGACATCTTGCAAAGTTTTGCTGGTTAGACTTTGGGTCCTGGCATTCATGTGGATGTTACTTTACCCCCTTGTAGGCCAAGCACATTCCCCAGTGTCACAAGGATAACGTGCTTTGCTATAAGAAATTGCTCGAGGAACACAACCAAGAACCACCAAGACATCGACCGGACCTCCAAACTCCACTGCTAGAAAACCCAACATCACAGAGCCAAACACCACAAGACGACTCCAGAGGACCCTATGACCTAACAGGTTAGAGGTAATTTGGCTTTGGTGAGGATTAAGGGATCTATAGATAATGGATGGATGCCTGT
>NW_007578729.1:224078-227555 GCF_000690725.1 Stegastes partitus
GGTGAACAAGGCATGAACTTTGTAGGTCTGCCCAATCTAGGAGGTGCAACAGTGTAGAGCTGTACGTGGGCCATTTGTAGGCAGGAAGGGAAAAACAATGTTTAAATATATAATTCTGATACACAGAAACAGGGTTTTAGGGGTTTAATCAGTGACAAAGATGGACTTCAATGTTGCGGCTGATCAGTATGTATGTTTACGACAAGACTTGATGACACCCGGAGCCGAAAGCGGTTTACACCTGATTAGCAAGTCTGTCAGTGTCTGCCGGTGCTCTGTCACAATGCCAAAACCTATGGTGCTTGTTTATGTCCCACACACCCTGTCATAACATTATAGACACCCCGAAGGCACAGAGGAATCCAACTGCAGTCAGAAATAGACTGTTGTAAGAGTGCGTCAGCAGCTGCCTCCTCATTCTGCATGGTGTTACCTTACCTGATCTGGAAATACAAACATGGACCTGAATCACTAAAGACGTGGACGCTGCTAACATAGTCACTGTAGCCGCCGGGTGATTTCAAAAAGAAGTAGAAAACTTTTGTATGAGAAAAGACAAACTTAATGCTAAAGCAGACCTGGGTTGTCCCGTTCCTGCTCCTTGTCCCACGTCTCGCTTCAGAACAGGATATTATTCTAGACTGTGGAAGGTGAGAAGTGTTCTGTTCTCAGCCTTAAAGCTCTCGAGGCCACGTTCCTGGACGTTATTGCCAAGTGTGGTCAGGTGAGTGGCAACAGAGCGTTTTGGTGACTCAGCTGCAAAGCTCTGGTGACAATGAGGTGAGCTGTGATCACACCGTGCAGTTCACCTGCTCGGGGACGCGAAAGCTCATAATTAATAATGAACTCTTCACAACTTTGTGACTGATTACATCAACCTCATCAAACTGAGTAGTTGATTGCAGTTTAGGCTAAGATGGACCCTGATGACCTGTTATTAATGTCACCAAGAGCACGATTTAGTGCACGCAAAAGGTGACAGAGGCGGTGTAAGTATATTTTCTGTCTGCCGCGCGAACAGTTTCAGCTGTAGATTTCACACTTTCCTCTTTCTATATTTCAATCACGGACCCTTTTCAGTGCTTAAGATGGAAAATGAACAGGTTTTTTGTGCAGTACTGGGAAGGAAGTTTGTTCTAAATTTATGCAATAAACCAAACATCCAAGCTGCAATTCAGGTTGTTTCTCAGAAAGTGAGAAAGTCTGAGGAAACATAAACAGCACCGTAAGAAAACGCATGTATGAATAAAATGATTTCAGAGATTTGCAACACGTGAATTTTCCAATTTATGTTCTAAATGTGAATAAAGTTTTCCACGGGCTCTATTGAAGTCCAATTAAGTAAAATGAATTAATTGACCTAAATAGATGCCAAATGAACATTTACAGTGGTAACTTCCCCAAACAAAAGACACAGAGGAGGAATAAATTCAGCATATATGTTAGCGGTGAATCTTTTTTTTTTCTCTATTTCACTTTGGAGAAAATATACAAATTGATGCAGAGCACTTGATCAGAATGCAGGAAATGAAGTACTGGATGCTCAAAAGACCTCCCACAGACGTCCGGCTTAATGTTCAAATGAAATCTACGCCCATGGGTTTAAATACAGAAACATTTGGCTATTTTCTTCTGATTATAAAGCACGATTTATTCGCATACATATGTAACAGATGAATCAGACGACTGGGAGATGAATCAGAAAATGTCAAAGATTTGTCATTTACGAATACAAAGGATATATTCTCGCTTTATTTAGCATCTTTTTTAGCCGTCAGCCTGAGATTTACATAGTCACAGGTTAGATTTGTTGGGTTTTTCTCTACAACGTTGTTTCGTAACAATGTTTTGTTACAATGTGAAGTGCCCTGATGTGCTTTACGCTGTGATTCATTGCTATATTATTAACTTGAGCTGAATTTCCACTCAGAGGACTATTGATTCACTCTTGTTTCAAAGTTGTCAGTTGTGGGTAAAAATGCATTTATTTTGGAACTCTTGTGTAAATCCAATGAGGATCAGTAGGAGATTGTTGTACAAAAGTTGCAGTAAAACAAATTTCTCAACTAAATCGTTGTTAAAATCACGTGAAAACTCGACGTCTTTTATTTTCTCAGTTGGTGAAACAAATTTTTGGAAAAAGGCTCTGATGCTTCACAAACAGAAAGTTGATCTAACTAATAAATTCATGTGGTTTTAGTTACGGGGTCCAGTTCATGTGGTACAAACATATATAAACGCTGCTTTTTAAGTGTTGTCAGCAGCGCAGTGCTTGGAGTGCATTTTACTCTGCCTGTGTCATTTTCACTCAAGAACCTCTGAAGATTATTCCGTGATCTGGCAGACTTTTAGAGGGCAAGAATGTGTTTTCTTGTTGATCCTCATTTGAATTGCAGCCTCGAAATTTACGACTCCACACAGTCATCATTACCACCATCTATCACACATTCTTGTGTGCGCGCAACACTGCATCCAAATACCATTTTTTATAGCGCTGTAGGTGATAAAACTCTAAGGCCTCACTTTTGGAGTCTATTCCATTTCGAGGAAATAGGTAGGCCTATGTCTTTCTTACTTCCTTACACCTTTAAAAATGCTTGTTTGCTTTTACAACTGGCTCTGTGGGCAGCCGGGGAGGGGCAGCGCAGATGGATTCGGGCTTCGTTATTTTTTCTCCCTTTGTAACAGCTCATTTAAAATCACAAGGGCCTGAAGCCCAAGACAGATGGAGTCTACTTAAGAAAGAGTCAGTGTCTAATTTAGCTCAAATACTTCCTAATGTGAAGTAACTCGACACCTTTGAGAAAATGCTTTAGAAGCTGTCGTGCAAGTTTCATGAAAAAGTGTTTGGGTATCAGTCTCTACGATACACCTCTGACTTGAACCTTTAGATGCACGAAGCCACCAACAGCAGCCCTTCCAACTGTCCAAAAACCTCAGAGTTGTGTTTTGCAGAAAGCAATATTAGACTATGAGTGAACTTTTCTGGTCTCATCATTGCGTGTATAGCATATCAGGTCAGTCCCATGACCCAAAGCTTGCTGTGAAATTGCTTAAGCTTGGTTTGAAAGTATTCACGCAAGTCATATATCACCCGCTCGCAGCTCACCTTATCTTGACTGCTCTAATGCTGCCACAAGAAGCCTTCCTCTCCTACATCAAAGAAATGTCTCCAAAGTCCTTTAAGCTCCCTTTAAAGGGCTACATAGATCTCCTGAAAATAAAGAGCTGAGTTATAGGGCCCGTTGTGGGAAAAGCAAGCCGGGCTTAATGATTTAGGCAGTTTGTTTGGGATGTTAATGTCAAAATTAGAAAGAATGAATTTACAAGGTTTTTACTCGCTTCACGCAACCTCCTAATAAAGACGGAGGAAAAACGATCCGGAACGCAAGAACATCAGAGGTAAATGAACTTTATTTTAAAAAAACGAAAGGTTTATCACGCAAGGCAACAAAGAAGAAGAAGAAGAAGAAGAAG